>NW_005871418.1:295651-393222 GCF_000147115.1 Myotis lucifugus | reverse complement strand
TGAAAAACCTTATACCGTGGTTTTGAACTCTATATCCAGTAGTTTGCTTTCCTCCATTCTGTCATTTGTGACCCTGTTCCGCATTTTTATGCTCCCCTGTGTTGGTAGAGTGGCTTTGTGTGCTAGGTGTCCTATAGGGCCCAGTGGCTCAGCCTCCCCAATTACCTGAGGTGGACACTCTTGGTGCACCCCCTTTGTGGATTTTGTGCACAGTCTTGTTGTAGTTAAACCTTGATTGTTGTAGGTATCACTGGGAGGAATTGACCTCCAGGCCAATTGGCTGTGAGAATCAGCTGTGTCTATGGTAGGAGAATTTCTGTGTTGGAGACACCCTTATGGGGCAAGACTTGCTTCAGTGGGGCTTTGGTGTTCACTTAGTCTGCCCCCTGAGTGTGTCCCTTATGGATCTGAGGAGTTGTAATCTGGATGGTCCCATTCTGACTACTGGGTACACTGGCTCTTGAATCTAAGGAGGTGCTAATTTAGCCTCTGCCTGAGGCTACCCAGCAGGAGCTACGAAGAGATCTGCAGATTCCCTTTCCTTGTTTGGTGTTTGGAGGTGCCCAGATGAGGCCCAGCTGTGAAGCAATGCAAGCTGCTGTGGGGCCTTGGGCCTTCTCTTGGAAGTTCTGGGTCTGTCTGGCCCAGCTGCAGTTTGTTAGGTAATTTTCAGATTGCAAAGGGCCAGGGCATTCATATGCAAAAGCCTCTGCCACAGCTTGGGTGGGGCAGGTTCTCAGGGAATCAACAGGGTGGAACAAACAGCTATGGCTGATCCTCAGCCCTGCCCTAAGAGGCCCTGCATCTCAGTGTCCCGGTAATCACTGCAAGCACCTCTGAGAGAAAGCCGCCCTCGAGTTCCGAGTTCTGTCCGCTGCCAGACAGTCCAGTTTCTCCCCGTATGAGTCTGGGTCCCCAGAGACTTCCCGGAACTGAAGTTCAGAGCAATCGGGGGCTTGTGACTCCCTCCCAATTCAAAAAGACAGCCGTGTCCTCAGTTGCCAGCCCCTTTCCGCATGCGCGCCTCCTCTGAGTCTTTACTTCCGCACCTCCTCTGAGTCTCAGTGTGCTTTTCTCTTTCTTTCTAGTTGTAGAATTTCCACCCAGCCAGCCTTCCTGTAGTTCTGGATGATGTCCGTTTTGTCTTTTAGTTGTATTTTTCAACTTGTTGTGGGAGGCAGCAATTTCCGGTGTTTACCTATGCCGCCATCTTGGTTTCTCAATAAAATATATTTTTAAAAAATGTAATAAGGTTAGTTCACATGAAAACAGGAACTTAAGATCTGCAATATGAAGAAAGTCTCAAAAGGCTAGAAATAAAATCAACTAATTCTAATGGGTTTTAATAAGGTATTTCAAAAGCTAAGATTTTACAGACTAAGTGTCAGAGTAGCTGTTCTCTATATGGGTGGTGGGGTGAATTTAAAAACAAACAAAAACAACAATATGACAATGCTACCAGACAACCCATATTATTTTCTTCATTTGAGAATAAAAAAAAAATAGTAGGAAATAAGTAATACTGGAAACAACAGTTTCAACATGCTCTCCTTTTTTCATAATATAACTGCAAATAATGTTAGTAAAGAACTTGAACTTTTTGAAAGAGGCAAACACTTCTTTCTGACTACATTGAGATTTTTTCTATTAAAACATAAATGGGTTAACATTTATAAAGATTGATTTATCTATGTGTTATATAGATGTGTATTTTTTATTACTAGTGAAACTATATCCTGATGTGCAATTTAATTTAGCTAAATAGATTTTAAAATATGCTTTCAAATACTCTATCTGATTTTATTGTTTATTTATACTGGTTATATGTACCTTATCTGTAATTTATACAAGACTATAGTTGAAGAGGTATGATATGATCATTATACGGATGAGAAAACTGAGGCACAGAAAAGTTAACAATCAAACATCACATAGTTTGGCTCTGATGGTGCTGAGAATTACAACCAACTTTATGATTCCAACATTCTTTATCTTTCCACTCTATTATTCACTTCTTTTAGTTTTTCATTGTACATTTTTTATTTGATTATTTATATTTATATTTTTTAAATCTTTATTGTTGAAATTATTACATATATCCCCTTTATCACCCATGGACCTCTCCCAGCCTGCCCTCCATCCCCCACCCCAGGCCTTCACCACCCTATTGACTGTGTACATGGGTTGTGCATACAAGTTCATTGTTTGATCTGTTCCCACCTGACCACCTCCCCTACTTCCCTCTGAGGTTTGACAGTCTGTTCAATAATGCTTCTCTGTCTCTGGATCTATTTTTGTTCATCAGTTTATGTTCTTCATTATATTCCACAAATGAGTGAGATCATGTGATATTTATCTTTCTCTGACTGGCTTATTTCACTTAGCATAAAGCTCTCCAGGTCCCTCCATGCTGTTGCAAATGATGAGTTCTTTCTTTTTTAGGGCTGTATAGTATTCCATTGCATAGATGTACCATGGTTCTTAATCCACTCATCTGCTGATGGGCACTTAGGCTGTTTCAAATCTTAGCTACTGTAAGTTGCACTGCTATAAACATAGGGGTGCATATATTCTTTCCAATTGGTGATTCCAATTTCTTGGGATATATTCTTAGAAGTGGGATTACTGCATCAAATGAAAGTTCCATTTTTAATTTTTTGAGGAAACTCCATACTGTTTTCCACAGTGGCTGCACCAGTCTGCATTCCCACCAGCAGTGTACAAAGGTTCTCTTTTCTCCACACCCTTGCCAGCACTTTTCTTTGTTGATGATAGCCATTCTGACAGGTGTGAGATGGTACCTCATTGTCATTTTGATTTTCATCTCTCAGATGGTTAGTGACTTAGAGCATGTTTTCATATGCCTCTTGGCCTTCTGTATGTCTACTTTTGAGAAGTGTCTATGTAGGTCCTTTGCCCATTTTTTAATTGGATTATTTATCTTCCTTTTTTTAAATTGTATGAGTTCCCTATAAATTTTGGAGATTAAACCCTTATCGGATGTATCATTGGCAAATATGTTCTCCCATGCAGTGGTTTCTTTTGCTGTGCAGAAGCTTTTTATTTTGATGTATTATTCTTATCTCATGTATGAATGTGACTTCTGTGTAAGAAGCATATTTTTGTAAAAGCAAAAATGTGTGTAAATTGGAAAAACCCAATTATGTAAAAATTTGCTGAGATAAACAACATTTCTGTCAGCTCTCCATCATTTCATATCCTACTTGTCCGTGACATTGCTGTTGTTAAGGGATCAAACTGATCTGTAGAAAAATTCAAACATAAGACAAAACTGGATCAATATGCCCTATCAATTTAGAGATTTATAGTTCTGTCTATGTTACAAAGTGGCAGTTATTAAAGCTTCTTATGGGGACATATTTGCAAGAAGTTGCAACTTATGCAAATAAAATATGACCTCTTGGTAGAGGTTACAGAGAGATTCAGTTCTGCATCACACATCCATTCCCAGAACTTCTAGTAAAGTGATTCTGTTTCTTCTACATGTTGTATATATGTGGGTCAGTTATTTATTTAGTTTTATAAATTAATTTTAAATATACTTATTTTTTAATTTATTTGTTTTGTTGAATGTAGAGTATATTTTATGTGCTTCATTAGCCATATAACATTCCTCTGAAAAATACTCTATTTCTTGTTCAATAACATTTATGCTAACGGTCTAATGTTAACCCTTCAAGGTAATCTATCTAAACACAAGTTGACCTATAGTACCCTCTATTATTATTCTCCAGGGGTCGCTCCAGCACCTGAATGATAAATGGAAGTCCTTAATTTATCTTACTACACCTTTTATAATATCATGTATAATATATTATGCTTTTCTGACCTGATTTATCACAATCTACTCTCTGATTTTTTATGCTCCAACATCATTTTAGGACATTTCTGACTTTTGGTCATTTGTTTGGGTTACTTGTTTTCATTCATTCATTAAGCACATATATTAGACACCAACTCTGAGCAAGAAACTGCACTGGCTTGGTGATTAGACATTCAAAAAAATTTGCTTCTGCCCTAAAAAAAGCCCATCATTTAGCAAGAAAAGTCCTTTCAAAAAACAACAACAAAAACACAAAACAAAACAAAGCAAAAAACCCCACCTCACTATAATACAACATAGCAGCTACTTAAAAACCAAGAAAATATGTTACATTTCTTTAATATCTTGGCTTTTCTTTCTCCTCTACTTACTTTTTCTCATTTCCAAGTCAAGAAATCAGGTTGCCATCCATTTTTAAGCATCTGCCTTGCCATGAACTCCATTAGGGATCATAGGAACAAACAATATATAGAAAATGGGATAGTTTCTCTCAATAAGTATACCTTATATCTGAAGAGAATTGACCAAATTAAATAGACTGCTAATAGGAGTCATCAAACTATTTTGATAAAGAGCTGGATACTCAGTATTTTTGACTTTGTGTGCCATACAATCTTTAATGCTCCCAATCAGCTCTATCGTTGCTAGGGAAAGCAGGCATAAATATATGCATGAATGGGCATGTCTGTATGCCAATAAACATTTATTTTAAAAAAATAGGTAGCAGGTGACATTTGGCCCAAGGTTTCCAGTTTGAATGGTTATTAAATCAAAGGTCTGGTATAAGCTATTAGTCATATAAACATTCAGAGAAAGAAAATGCATTCTGAGTTAGGTCTAATTAGGAGGGAGGGTATCTGATTGGAGTAATTACTAAACAGGGGCTTCCAGATAATGACCAAATGAGGTATTCTGGACAGAGAATAACAAGAAGAATAACAAAATTAAAGTCTTATAATAAATTATGCAACCAGCATGGTACCTTAAAGAAACCAATCAAACAAGAAAAATTACTCAAATTAGATTGCACAGTGTGTTAGTCAGGATTCTCTAGAGAAACAGACCCAATAGAATAGATAGATGATAGATGATAGATAGATAGATAGATAGATAGATAGATAGATGATAGGTAAATAATCTCCTACCTACATTAATATACAGAAAATATGTTCTTATGAGATATTTTTGAGATATATGTGAGATATAGCTATATGTTAGTATATCCAGAAATTTATAATCAAAAATTGGGTCATGTGATTTGGAGGCTGACAAGTCCAAAGCTAGATCTGCATTTGGCAAACTGGAGTGCCTGTGGAGTCATTCTAATTCCAATCTGCAGGCCTGAGAACCAGGAGAACAAAAGGTCTCAATCCAAAGGCCAGCAGGCTCAAGACCCAGAAAAAGCTGATGCTTCAGTTTGTTTGAAGACAGGAAGTACCCAGTGTCCCAGCTCAAGGTAGGCAGGCAGGAGGAATTCGCTCTTATTCGGGAGAGTCAGGCTTTTTGCTTTATTCAGACCTTCAACTATTTGGAAAAGGCTCATTCACATTAGGGAGGGCAACTTTACTCAGTCTATCAATTTAACTGTTAATCTCATCTTAAAACATCCTCACAGCAACATTTAGAATAATGTTTGACCAAATATCTGGGCACCACAGGGCCCTGTCCAGTTAACACATAAAACTAACCATCACACAGAGCAGGCTGGTATTTCAAAGCCAATTCACACAGCAGGAGCTATGCATGTCCATTGTCTTTTAAAAAGTACCACCTCCCCTTGCCCTATCACTCATGCCTTTATACCACTCCCCATCTACCTAACGATTACAAAAAGAAAACATATCTGACACAAAAGTAAAAATAATTTAACAACACTTTTTTTAAAAAAGCTGCACAATAGACAATTATAGTAATTACTTTTTTGATTTTATGATATTTATTATTTCTCAGGTACAAACACATGCACACACACTCACACAGCATGCACAGCATGCACACCATCAACTAGAAAATTCACAAATCCATGTAATAACATATCATTTGACCACTTTTCTATAGCACAGGGAGCACATTGTCTTGTACCTAGTTTTGTGTAAAGCCATATATTAAGAGATAACATACCATTTTAATTTGCATATTGTAGTATTTTATTAATGGAATGTGTTACTAAAAACTCCCCATAGCAGGAAATAGATATATGCCCGACTATTTTTTTCTTACTTAAGCTTATGTAATATACTGTTAATATGATCTATATTCTTTTCATCCTTTTTACAATGAGGGATGAAAAATATTGTCATTTTATTTATATCATCTACTAAAATAACAAGGTCAGCCTTCCAGTGCATAAGTGAAAATTCATGCTGGTTAGGAATTACCACTTGGCATTGTCAAACACCGCTTTCCTTTACATCATCTGCATCTCTGGCAGACTCTGCCTAGCCACCACCACCCCATTGCAGTATGGAAGCAAACACCTTGCACATCAGCAAAAGAAACCAGTTTGGAAGCAAAACTTTGGTTTGGGATTCTTTTTTTTTTAAAAATATATTTCATTGATTTTTTACAGAGAGGAAGGGAGAGGGATAGAGAGTTAGAAACATCGATGAGAGAGAAACATCGATCAGCTGCCTCCTGCACACTCCCCACTGGGGATGTGCCCACAACCAAAGTACATGCCCTTGACCGGAATCGAACCCGGGACCCTTGAGTCCGCAGGCCGATGCTCTATCCACTGAACCAAACCGGTTAGGGCTGGTTTGGGATTCTTTTAGGTTGGTAAAGATCTCAGGAAATTGAATTTCTCTTAAAATCCCTTGACTTATCAATGGCCTGAAATTTCTTTGAGTCTTAGATTTGTAGATTTGTGTTTATAAAAGTAACTGGAATTTATCTTCTGCAACTATTTTTCTGACAAACAAGATAAAGCTGGGGGTTTGACAAAACAGCATTCCTTTATAGGACTTTTGACCAAAAAATGACTTTGTGGAATAAAGTCATCAATTTCTGATTCAGTTATAAATCTATCAATGGCATTCTTCTAAGTAAATAGTGAACATTATTTCTTTTTTTTCCTTCTTCTCTCCTTCAAAACCCCTGAAGCTGTCCTTAGAGCAAAAAAAGTTTACAGGGGAAAATATGATTTGTAATTGAGATTTTTGTGTGAACATTCAATCTGTATTGGTTGTGTTCAATGATTTTATTTTTCTTCTGAAAATAGTAGTAAATTATTGTATTGGTGATATTTCAGAAATCCCATCTTAGACTATGACTTATACTTTATATTGAATTATAAATACTGGCTTTCTTTCAAACCCCGTGTGTATCTCTCATACAGAACCCAAGTAGACAGTGAAATCATTATTCAATTTAATCTGCAGTATTTATTACCCTGATGGATATGTATGTGTTAGTATTCACAACAAATGGCCTCTTGGTTGATTTTTTTTAACTTAAATTTCACACATTTCATGTTTCTACTTTTCTCTGTGTGCTTAATGTGTGTTGTAGAGAAAAATGTACATGTAATTGGGAATTAAGAAACCACATTTGGCCCTGGTCAGTGTTTCTAAATGGTTAGAGCATTGGTCCCCATACTGAAGGGTCTCAGGTTCCATTCCTGGTCAAGGGCACATACCTGGGTTTCTTTCTGCTCCCTGTCCCAGTTAGGGTGCATACGGGAGGCAAGCAGTCCATGTGTCTCTCACATCCATGTTTCTCTCTCTCTCCCTCCCTTTCTTCCACTCTTTCTGAAAAAAAGAAAGCAATGGAAAAAATATCCTCAGGTAAGGATTAACAACAACAAGAAAAAAAATCCACATTTAAATTTTAAAATATGACTCTATCTGAATATAAGTATTTTACAGTATTTTTCTGGGTTTTCTATACTACAAATTTTCATAGAAAACTTTTTTTCTAATAAAACATATTAATTAAACCTGAACTTCCCTATTTCATCCCTTTGGTTCAAATCTCTTGATGCGTTTCTTTGGTTTTCTCTACCTCTTTTGTTCTTTTTGTCAATGTTTATTCATATCAGTGTCAGAAATAATACAGCTGTTGTCCTTTCTAATAAAAATGTCAGTGGCCTATTAAGCATCTAAGTTGATTGTTTAGTGTAAAATCAAGAGACAGATATAAAAATTTCAACTTTTCCAAGGTTACATTTATAGCTTTCAGGTAGCTTTTTTAGGGACAACAATTCAACCTATTATGATCTGTCCTCAGGTCTCAAAAATTTACATCTGTGCATATGTAAAATACATGCAGTGCATTCTAAAATTCTTGAAAGCCCCAACTTACCATAAGCATAAACTATAAGATCAAAATCTCATCTAAATATAAGTATAAAAGTTCCAAATGTCATCACCTCGATAATCTGCACCAGGTATAGGTGAGTCTCTTGGTGTGGTCCATACTGGGGCAAAATTCTTCTCTATCGGTGAACCTGGACAATTAGAAAACAAGTTATCTATTTCTAAAATCCCAAACAGGGATAGGCATAGAATACACATACCCATTCAAAAGGGGAGAAAATGGGAAAGGAAAAAGAGTCCTTTAGCACTAACTATCCAGAATTAATATAGATTCTACAAGTTAAGGGCAAAGTCCTTCAATTCTAATTCTTGAAGCTTTGTCCTTTGAGCAATTGGTGGTCCTACCTGTGTCTTTGCTTCCCTTAGACTCATTCTTCTTTTTCTTGTATGTTAGGATATATTTGCAGCCAAGTAGCTCTATGATCTCTTAGAATTCTAAGAGTCTTATTAATATGTCCCATTCCCAATCCTTTTGGTCAAATATGGTAATGTTTTTGCTGATAAAATATCCTCAAACACATTGTTGTTCTCATATGTATTGTCTCAGGGTCCATGCCATTAGACAAAAGTTCTGCAAAAATATTTCCTGTATAATCTTGTTTCTATTCTTGGCATCTCCAAAGATGCTTAATTGTAGCCATAAATCACATCCTGATCTCTTCAGCAAAAGGTTGTGCAGCCAAACATTTGGCCTTCTCTCCAGAGCATACTTTCTGAACAGTGAATCGCTCAGTGTGTTCTAACACCAGTTCTCTGACACTAATTGAGTGTCCTACAATTCAATTTAATTTAGCACTAACTATCCAGAATTAATATAGATTCTACAAGTTAAGGGCAAAGTCCTTCAATTCTAATGCTAACTACATGGAGTTAGTGTCAGATCCCACCAATGATGGAGCTAGGTGCTCAGCAAGACCAGCCTTACTTCAGATGCCAACCACAAGAGGGGTCTGAGACAACCTGCAGTTCTGTCTCAGTTGGTTACAAAATTGGGGATCCCTATAACATCCCCCCTTTCCTTCAGGTTCCTGGGATGATAGCTTCATATTTTCAATCTCGACTTTTGTCTTCACATGGCCTTCTCCTCTATGTCTGTGTTTCTCCAGCTCTATAAGGACATCTGTAATTTTATTTAGGATCCACCCTAAATAGAGGAAAATCTCATCTCAAGATCTTTAGTGTAATTACAACCACAAAGACCCTTTTTCAAATTATAGCATATTTATAGGTGCCCGGTCAATATATCTTTTGAAGGGTTACAATTCAATTTATTATACCTTTCTACCATTTTTCCTTCTTATGTTATCCACTCCAACTCTTTATATTTTATAAAACTTTTTCATATAACCAAATAATATGTTTCTTAAAGCCAGATTATTCATGCAAATTTTGCTTATAACTAGTAGATTTGGGGTAATTTCTTCAAGGTTCATTGACCATCTCTCTTATAGTTGTCATATTAATAATTTGAATTTTGACCCTTAGGTCACCTCTTTAAAACATTAAAATATGTGCTGCTCTAGTTGTTGCATTTATTAATATTTAATTTAAACTTATCACTTTGTTATCATTTTCCTCCATACCTTAAATTAACCTTGTTCATAATGGATTGCCATTGAAATTTAATAGTGCTGTATAATGGAAGCTACTTTTATCTATATGAACACACATAGCACTATTAAATTTCAATGGCAATCCAATTTAACAATTGCTTATAGAGCTGCTAATGTGTACAAAGCTAATGTGCTCTGCTTGTCAAAATCTTTCCAGAGTTCTGCTGATTTAAAAAGTCACTAAGGGATTTTGTTAAATCAACAAGTTACAGGTACAATCCCAGGCTTATGGTGTGTTTCTGAGCAAATACTCAAAGAGTAAATGACAAAAATTGTAACTTTCTATTCTATTATTTCTAATGAATTGTGTATATATGCATTATCATACTTATAATTGAGTAAGAAATGCAATACGGTGTGTCATGTTTTGCTTAGAAGAGTGTTGGAGACAAGGTGTCATATTTATCTCTACAGCACATAGCATATAGCTGCACCTATATCATTCATCTTTGAAGAACCCCATGGTACTGAATTCATAGCTAAAAGTAGGAGTAATTTTTGTAAAGGGATATGTACCAAGAGTTGTAGAATGGTAACCATAGTTGTCAATATATTCTGGAAGCCCAGTTTTATCACACACATACTTCACATTAAATTGGACAAATATGTCCTCAATTGTAAAGAAAAATTATCTACACTAATAAAAGAAAAACATGGTAATTAGCGTACGACCGCTACCCTTCCCATTGGCTAATCAGCATATCCTTATGCAAATTAACTGTCAGCCAAGATGGCGGCCGGCAGCCATGCACTGAAGCGAACAGGGAGGCTTGCTTGTTCCAGTGACTGCGGACTCCAACGTTCCCCGCCTGACTTTCCAGCCTCTCAGCTGCAACTCTAAGCAACTATGTTGCAAATATAGAAGCTAAACAAAACCCCAGAAACTGGCTTTCAGTCAGCCGGGCTTCAGCCAGCCGGACCGCAACATTGTATCAAATACAGAAGGTAAACAAAGGCCAGAAACCTGCTTTCAGCAGCCAGCAGCCGAGGCCTCAGAGCTAAAGCTGGCCCAGAATAGAAGAAAAAAAGGAGCAGTTGGGAGCTTCAGTCACCTGCCAGCCTGAAAATAGCCCTCAGCCCCTCAGCCAGACTGGCCAGGCACCCCAGTGGGGACCCCCACCCTGATCCAGGACACCCTTCAGGGCAAACCAGCCGGCCCCCACCTGTGCACCAGGCTTCTATTCTATATAGTAAAAGGGTAATATGCCTCCCAGCACCAGGATCAGCGTGACAGGGGGCAGAGACCAAACCCCCTGATCACCCTGCGGCTCTGTGTGTGACAGGGGGGAGCTCCTCAACCCCCTGATGGGCCCTGCTCTGTGAGTGACAGGGGGTGGCACCGCAACCTCCCTATCGACCCTGCCTTGAGTGTGACAGGGGGCGGTGCCCCAACCCCCCAATCGGCCCTACCCTGAGCGTGACTGAGGGTGGCATCGCAACCTCCCGATCCGCCCTGCTCTGTGCATGACAGGGGGTGGCTCCCAACTCCCCAATCGGCCCTGCTCTGAACCTGACCAGGGGCTGCACCTAGGGATTGGGCGTGCCCTCTGCCACCTGGGAGCAGGCCTAAGCCAGCAGGTCGTTATCTCCCGAGGGGTCCCAGACTGCTAGAGGGCACAGGCTGGGCTGGGGCACCCCCCTACCCCCCGAGTGCACAAATTTTTGTGCACCTGGCCTCTAGTAAAGTATATTTCTCTAAAGATTATTATAAGGAATAAATATATAATCTATATAAAGTAGAGGTTTTGATTAAATTTTGAATGAGTCAGTAAATAATAAATATAAGAATTCATAAAGAATTATGCAACATCATTACATCATAGAATTACTACTTATGGCTTTTTCTATAATCATGAATCTCATGAAGGTGATCTTTTCTAATAATAATAATGATAACAACAACAGTAACACCAATAGTTACCTCTTGCTATCCACTAACAAGGTACTGGTATTTTACCAGATTCTCTACCCATTATTTCCCAGTATCTTCCCAGAAGAACAGGATAAGAATTATAAGATTTGTTTAAAGTCACAAATATTTAAATGGTAGAGGCAGAATTTGGACAAAAATGTATGTCTGCAAATCCAATGTTTCTTTGTAGCATGCCTCAAATTCCTTAGTGTGCATATGGAAGAGATTATAAGTCCCTTCATCCTCTGTCAATATGATGATTGACCGGCATGGTGAACTAAGTTACAAGAGTTTTCCAGGAAGAAAGCTTGTGGATGTAATAGGCAGCTGTGAAAAAATGTCATTGCAATGATAAGAACAACATGCTCCTGGAGTTCCCAAGAAAAACTGTCTGCCTCTTATTGGGTAATCCTGGAGGGCTTAAACACAGTGAGGAATCAGCTCTAAGTTTTGTAAATGCCTGAAGTTTTTGATAACTGGCACTATATCATTTTCTAAATAACCCCAAAGATGGAGTTTGGTGGGGTTTTCATGACCATTTTACAGATGAAGAAACTGAAGCTTTGAAAGATTATGCTTTCTTTTAAAAAAACTACTGACAGGACTCTCCTAATTAAATTTTAATCTGGTTCCTCTAAGACAGGGGTGGGCAAACTTTTTGACTCGAGGGCCACAATGGGTTCTTAAACTGGACCGGAGGGCCGGAACAAAAGCATGGATGGAGTGTTTGTGTGAACTAATATAAATTCAAAGTAAACATCATTACATAAAAGGGTACGGTCTTTTTTTTTTTTTTAGTTTTATTCATTTCAAATGGGCCGGATCTGGCCCGTGGGCCGTAGTTTTCCCATGGCTGCTCTAAGCCCTATAGGCCTCACCATTCAGTGTCTGTTCCTGTCAAAGCCACACCACTCAATTTGGGCAGAATCATGTTAAGTCAGTTTAAAAAGAGTCCCCCCTCCACCTCCAATAGCTGACCCCCACCACCCCCTAGGTGTTATCTGATCAACCTGGCCTGCCTTCAGCAAAATCCTGTTGTGGGGCCCTGTCCAGAGTACAACGGATGCTCAAGGCCATTCTGAGCATGGGAGTCTTAATCAGAATGTTCAAGGCTCAGATGCTTTACGCAGGTGTAAGGACGCCGCAATCTATGCACTGCGCAAGCGTGCCCTTCTATAACCCAAATGATTGATTTCACTATTTGGAAAGAAGCCTCTTTTGTCTAAGTATAACATTGTTACTGACCAGCTGACAGCGTGCAGCTGCTTGGTGAGGCTGCTCCTATGGAAGGCTGGACTGCTTAGTGTGATGTTGCTGTTATGTGAGACTGCTGTGGGTACAGAGGCTGCTGCTGCTGCTGTGTAGGAAAAATGTATTATTACCTAGCCAGTGTGCGGCTACCTACTGTATAGGACTTTGCTTTAAAGAACTGTTTTATCTAGTGGCTCCTTATTAACAATGGCTACTTGGCTACTGGCTCCTATACTAAAAATTCTCTTATACGCCCACAACTTCTCATGGCTTCTCTGTCTACCACCAAGCGTCTAAGAAAGTCCAGCCCCTGGCAGATGGGCTCGGACCTGGCAATTGGCGTAATGGGGCAGGATCGGGACCTGAGTTCTCAATAGTTAATACAGTGAGCAAAGAATAAAGGAGGAACTTGCTCTGACCCTTGGCCCTGTGAGCAGGATTCAGAAGTACATGCAGGTTCGAGGAGCAAGTGCTCCCACACCCGTGAAGTCAATTTAGCCAGAAATACCCCTTTACCTCTAATGTTTCCTTTTAGTAATTTTCCCTCCACTGACCCCTAGCCTTCTCCTTGGCTTTAAATTCCTACTTATCCATGTTGTATTTAGAGTTCAGTGCAGTTCTATACTGAGGTCTTGTTACCTATTGCAACAACTGTGGTTTTCCTTTGACACTAGTAAACCACTGTGTGGTACAACAGGATTCTAGGACTTTTCTACTCTGACTTAAAAATGAGCAATCTTTATGTCACACATAAGAACAGCATGGGGAAAATAGCATATTTTTCCTCTAGTCTGCAGCCCATTTTAATCATGGTTTTGGCAAAATTGAATTCATACAGTTAACCCATTAAATACTTTTCTTCTACGTTTGTAATATAATTTATAATAAAGTTGTGAGGGAGGTATACAGGGTTAACTTTTGTTAAATAATCAAAAAAATAAATGCACTTTAAGTATCACCCTGGAATATTTTTATTCATTCTTTCAAAAAATATTTATTGAGCATTGTTGCCTCAGGCAGTTTTGTACAAAAGAAGTCATGCATTGGCCTTCAAGATACTTGAAACCTACAGGAGAAAACATACTAATAATCAAATAATGATATAGTTAAATGAAAAAATGCATACTTATAAAACATAACGAAGACTAAGAAGAGGCAAATTACATTACGTTTAGAGCAAATACTAGAAGGATTTGGCCTTGTCAATAAGGTCAGGAAAGGCTTCTTCCAGAAGGGGAAGCAAGGTCAAAATCTCCCTCTAGGCAGAGGCCACAGCATGGGAGGTTAAGATCTCCCAGGAGCCACAGGTGAGCGCTGGAGACTGCATGCAGGCTGGTGAGGCAAGGGGACCATGGTGCAGAATGAGATGAGAAAGGCAGGAAATGGCTCCACTTTGTCAGGCTTCTTATTAAATGTCATAGTCAGCCATGTTAAGAAGCTTTGTCCTTTAATGTAGAGAAAAGAGACAATATTAGATGATGTTAGGCTGAGAGCAATAGAATATTCGAGTGGTGGAAAGATCACTGTGCCTGTCCTAGAAAAGTCAGATTAGAAGGAGTAAGTGTCAACCTTGAAAGGCAGATCAAAAGAAAGGCAATTGTAGCTTGAACTAGTGAAGGGGAAGTAGTGAGTGCCACTTGGTTAGTAAATCTATAAGCCTTTGTGACAGATTATGTATAGGGAATGAAACAAAGATAGAGATTAAGGGTGAATCTACAGATTCTAATTACTAAAGTAAATATTGGTGGTGACATTCACTGGTCTCAGGGATTAGGAGCAGATTCCAGGTGAAGATCAGAAAGATAATAATTTACCTACATGGAGTAAAAGTATTGTTGACCTTATAAACAAATAGACAACTAGAATTTTCCCAGAAAAAAATAGATTCAATGGGTTATAACAGAGATTTGAAATTCAGGATATGTGATTTAATGGTGAACCAGAGAAACAAAGGAAATCAATGCTTTTTAATGGACTTGGGAAGAGCTGCTGTAAGGGAAGAGTTCATTGGAGGAAATTGAAACTTTGAAGTATAGTGACTTATCATTGGCTGAGCTATGGCTGTTTTCTATTGGCTGAGATGTTACTGGGCAAGAAGGAATCTTTTCTTCTTCCTGCTGATGTAGGAAAGTAGTATCACTTCTTGTCAGAGATGCAAGGTATGTCTCTTCCTGTTGGGGTCAGTAATATGCATTGAGTGACAAGAGCATGGGAGTTTTCTCTTCTAGGCTCCTCATTCTATTTGAAATGACATTTCTGTTTATTAATTTTCACAGTATTATTTTTTAAAATTTTTTTTATTAAATTTATTGGGGTGGCATCTATCTATATAAAACCCTAATATGCAAATTGACCAAATGGCAGAACTACTGGTGGAAGGACAGTTTGCTATGACACTCACTGACCACCAGGGGGTAGGTGCTCAATGCAGGAGCTGCCCCCAGCCTGCAGGTGGCAGCAGGGGGCGGGGCTGGTGAGTGGGTGGCACCCGGCCAGCCAATAGAGGTGCAAATAGGGGCCCCCTGATCACCCCACCAGTTGTCCTGCAGAGTGGTGACCTACAGTGGCAGCGGGGGGCGGGATTGGTGAGCAAGTGGTGCCAGGCTAAGGCAGGTATGAGCAGGGGCCCAATTGCCCACCAGTTGCCCCACAAATCAGCCCTGATTGCCAGCCAGGCCTAGGGACCCTACCTGTGCACGAATTTTGTGCACCAGGCCTCTAGATGGTTAATAAAAGTATATAGGCTTCAAGTGTACAATTCTACAACATATCATCTATATATTGTATTGTGTGTTCACCACCCCAAGTCAAGTCTCCTTCCATCACCATTCATCCCCTCTTTACCCTCTTCTACCTCCCCCAATCCTCATTCCATCTGGCAATCACCATACTTTTGTCTGAACTCAATTTAAAATTTTAGTTGCAGGTCAGTCATTTGGGTCTAATAGAGCTTAATTTTATTTTTACCCCATCTCTTGGAATCAATTGATGAGGATTGTGGTCTTTTAACACTTGTTGACATTTTCCGTACAATGTAGTAGAAGAGAAACAATGTGTTATCACTTTGTGTTCTTAATTAATACACAATTCCCTGTATGCTTATTATTGCAAATAACCAAAACCCAACTCTAATTTAAACATATCTTGGTTATAGGTTCCTGTAAATAAAAACAGTTCAAGCTCCAAGTGGAATTTTCTCAGTGCTCCAGCTCCATTTGCCTGAGATTTTTTCAATTTCTTTCTTCTTGTCCTTCATATTCAGGCTGAAATTTCTCCTGGCAGAATAAGGGCTGCAGCCATTCCAAACTTACCGTCGGCAAACCCTGTCATCCAAAAGAAGAAGGCATCTCCATGATAAAATTTATAAGACGTGTCCTGAGGTTATCTTGACAATCCACGCTTAGCAAGAATTTCTATCTCCTTAATCCACAATTTAAAATTATTTTTGGGAAAATCAACCAATGTAGGCAAGGAAGCAAGGTAAAGGTAAATTGAGCTTTTATTTGAGGCTGTACCCCAGCTCTTTCCTGTATTGAAGTGATTGTTCCCTTGGACAAATGGAGATTGTTCTGCTGAAGTTGTTCTGGGGAGGCTTTGGGGATCCATCTTTTCCTGTGTCCAGTTTTAAACCTGCTGAAGTATTAACTTCATTAACTCTGTCAAAAGTCATGTAAGATTTGGGGGTTGAAAACCTAACTCTTCAAATCCCGAAATCACTACAGACACTGAAATCTCACCCGGGTGGTGTTGCTCAGTGGTTGAGCATCGACTATGAACCAATTGATCACCATTTGGATTCCTGGTCAGGGCACCTGCTTGGGTAGCAGGCTCGATCCCCAGTGTGGGACATACAGGAGGCAGCCAATCAATGATCTTTCTATCCCTCTCCCTTCTTCATTCTCTAAAATCAATAAAAACAGATAAAAATAAATAAAAACACTGAACTCTCAACAATGTGGATTGAAGTTCATGGCCGGAAAGGCCTCCCTTAGTAAAGATGCTGATCTCCGTTCAGACAGGTCAGTTTCAAAGCAGTTTATCCTGTGGTGAATGAACTCACCAGAAATAGCAATAAGTAATGCCTTATGGTTTTTTGAGCCATGTTCCCCAATGATGCAGCCTTACTAAATGAAAGGCCATGTCTGAGTATTAGATAGACTACAATTTATAAACTATTTCACCAATGCAGAGCAATAATCAATTTCTCACATGCAACAGAGAAAACTTCAATACCTCTCTCCTCTGTATATTAATTGAGGATAATCTTCTTGGAACACTCTCCATTTCCAGTAGTAATGTCATATAAGTTGGGATGTTTTTGTCTTTAAGTACAGAAATAGAATTAAACTGAATTAAAATGTAAAGATAATTTTATTTTCTTAAGGAATTCAAAGGAATCAATATGTAGAGCAGGCTTATGGCATTCAGAAGTCTGGATCTATTTCTCTGCTGTTTATCTCTCTTTTTCCATAATCGATTTTTAGAGAGCAAGGAAGGGAGAGGGAGAGCGAGAAACACCAATGTGAGAGCCTATGATCGGGAATTGACTGGCAACCTTTCAGTGTAGGGCATGATGCCCAACCAACTGAACCACACCAGTAAGGGCTCTCTGCTGCTCTCTTGACTCTCATCTCCTCAGGGTTGCTTTCTTTCCAGGCCCATATATGGCTGCAAAAATGCTAAGCCTTTTACTGCCCAAAACAAGAGAGAGTGTCATTTTTTATGTTTTGTTTTGTTTTTTAATTTCCCCATTAACTGTTCTTACATTAACTAAATTAGAACAATTTAGGTTAACTGCCCCTCCCAAATTGATAATTGTGGCCAGCATTGTTGGGATTAAATCTAGTTACCTGCTCCATTTCTAGAAGCTGAGGTATATTTTACTACCTGAAAAACGATATGAATCTCCAATAGAAATGGCAGACATGACTGATAGCTATCTACGGTAGTAGGTATTCAATTAAAAAAAAATATCTAATAAGAAAATAGCAAATTCCAGAATTTAACATTTCATTGATTGGCATGCAAGTGGCATGGAATACTAATTGCATCCTACTTTGTTTTCAGTGATTACACAGGATCAGCCTTTGTTAGGAAGATCCTACCACAATGGTGGTCTTGTCCTGGGGAAACATGGGATTTTGCTTTATGCTTATTGGTGGAAATATCCCATATGCCTGGATAGAAACAAGACTTGTGCTAGGAAACTGAGAGGATGGCCTTACGTTCCTTCTGGCACATTCAGGAGATGTATATTGTCAACAGTATTATCCATTAATGTTTGAGAATTTTCATCTGTATTTTCCCATGACATTTAATATCCAGTCATAACATTTTAATTCAAACTTCTTTTATTTTGCCAAATAGATTATCCAAGGAATTGTGCAAAGCTTTCAGTTCTATAAAGTTGTGCATTTAAGAAAGCTTTTTAAATAAAAATATGAATAAACTCTTTTGAAAGTTTATGCTAAAGTTATGTCCTTCTAAAATGGAGTCTTTTTTCTCTTTAATGGTACTTTCAATACTGAAATTGGAATAATTACTGTGATTAACTTTGGTACTTTACAATTAGAGCCAATTGAATAAAATAAATTGTCTCTTTTCAAAAGCAAGTCTTATTCATATGTAGCTTTTCTCTGTTCTACTTTGAAATAATCTAATTTCTTTCATTTCCAAGAATACTAGTACCTTCATTTTTGCTACTCCATTCTCTCAGCTCAAAGTCACTATCAGCTGCATACCATTTAAGTATATAACATATTGAGCATTATATTTCTACATTTCAAAAATACTTATGCTATTATTTTCCATCTGTCCCTATCTGATAGAAATTACCTGAAGAATTGACTCAAGCAAAAGTGTTCAAGGTTAAATCTGCACAAGGGAGATACCAAGAAGGCCTCTTGAAGAGGTTTCTTTCTCTCATTAGTACAAAGGGGCCATCTGCTCACCAAGCTGTGCATCAGTAAATTTGTATCCATCCAGAATAAAACACCTTTTTTCTTTAGTAGAAATACACTTTTATCTCTAGAATTTCAGGCATAGTTGTACAATTATTAGAGCTTCATATCACTTAGGGATTGCATAGAAAGCAAGAGAAATTTACTTTGGTTAACTCATGAAACAGAAAAGGAATTTACTATAAAGATATTTGGGTAGTTTATAGACCATTATGACTTGGCAGGACAGTCAACAGTGCACCAGTGCTATATATATAATACCTAAGCGACCGTTTGACCTTTCAACCAGTATCTATGATGTGCACTGACTATCAGAGGGCAGACACTCAATGCACAGGCATGGAAACATGGAACAGACTCATGAATCTCAGAGGGACTAGTGGGGTCCCTCGGCCTGGCCTGCAGGGACCAGGCTGAAACTGGCAGTCTGGCATCTCCTGAGGGGTCCCAGATTGCGGGAGGGCACAGGCCAGGCTGAGGGACCCCACTGGTGCACAAATTCATGCACTGAGCCTCTAGTATGTATATATGCAGAATTAGCCAAGAACTAATGTTTCCCTTCTTTTATCATACCTTTAATTTTAAATTCTCTGGGAGAGTATTATTTGCCAGTGTGACTGCATGTTCTTGTAAGCCAAGGAGAAGAAGAGCAGGTCAACTCGATTAAAAGTCTTATTAGGAAAGGGTAAGAAGGGTTCTTCATTAAGGAAAAAGGAGACCTTGTTATCAAATAAAAGGGGAGAGAAATGTTGGGTAAATTAAAATTATAAATATCCACTCATGAAAGAATGAAGATGTTCAGCTAAGCTCATCCTTCACCAAAAGCCTCACTGTCCAACTTGCCACAGGGAAGGGCTTTAGAAGCTACACCTGGGCATCTACTTTATGTGGAAAAAGGAAGTGATTAGTCTCTATACAGGAATAGAATATATACAGACTCATGAAAAGTTAGATGACTTTGTGTGCTAATCAAAAACCTAGGAATAGAAATAGTGGAAGATCAAAGACAAAGATGTCTAGGGTAGAAACATTCTGATGGATCTATGAGAACAGACACAAAGTACAAGGATCTTTGTTTTACATATTATTGCGCAGCAGAAAGCATTTGCCAGAGAGACACTACTAACTAAGCACATAACATGATATTATTATGATGTGTTATCAGGCAGCTACTTCTTATTGGTCCCACTTCATGGCAAAGAAAGAGCAAAGGTAGGCCCATGAGTTTGGGATCTCCTAGCTGTCTCCAATGATACTATACACCAATCTGAAGCAGCTAGCTGATGGAGCATCACAATGGCATATTGAAGGTGCAACTGATAGACCAGCTGGGAGGCAATGCTCTATGAACCCAGGTTACTGCCTTCCAGGGATTGAAGGACTCTTTATGGCATTGTATCTCCAGCAGAAATAGTGCATAGGCCTGGGAAGCAGGAGCGGTCCAATTACTATCATACCCAATTCCAATGCCATACTCGGTGCTTCTCACTTCCTCAACTCTTGCTTTTGTAGGATTAGATATTCTGATCCACAAGGAGTACACCTTTGCCAGTAGACACAATAAACATCCTATTGAACTAAAAGCTATGACTATGAGCTGGCACTTTGGACTCGTGTGTCAGGGAGCAGGGCTTGGGTTCAGTGGTTTGCTTAGCAAGTAGATCAATGAACCTGGTCAGCAGAAAATTATAGAGCAGCTATTATGTAACAGGGGCCGTAAGGAGTTTGTGTGGAATATAGGTTATCCAGTTGGGTGCTGCTCAGTACTTCATTTCCCAATAGTTATTGTAAATGAACAAGTGAAGGACATTAAACTGAGAAGTATATGGTTTCCAAGAACTCAGATCCATCAACAATGAGGGTGAGACATTTCATCAGGTAAGCCATCTACTTAGACCAGCAGAGGTGTTAGTTGAGGGGCATGGGGACTTGAAAGGAGGGATAAAGAAAAAGATAGATGAGTACTAGTTGTGGCTCTGGAATGGGGAAGGGGTATGTGATTCAAACCACTATCATCCTTTTCTAAATTTCTTCCCCATGAATAGCTGTTACAGAAATGCTTACCGATAAGTGAATCCACAGGGTACAAAGGATGGATTGTGGCAAACACAGAGGGATGTAACTCTCAAATCCTCCTTCAAGGAAAAACTTGTTGTCCAACTTTGAGGAGCGGTCAGCAGGCAGCTTCCTGCTATTAACTTCTTCAAGTTCGCCTAAGCTTTTGAGTTGAGATCATGATCTCCATGGGGCAGCCTCAGCCAAAGGCTAGGAACAACGGTGATAGAGAATATTGCTATAGAGTTACTCTAATATTTGCTCACTAGCCCCCTGTGGCTGGCAAAAATTTTGTTATATTTGCATCACACTTTTCCCTCCCAGCCCAACTCTATTCCTCCCTTTTGCTGTCAACAGATGTTACTCCTCCATTAGCGTGTTGCCCTCCTAACTGCATCTCAGTGTCAGCTTCCACAGGACCTTCCATAGCTGGGTCCTATGGAGGAGTCCTGTTTCCTTTTTTAATTTTCAGTGTATGAGTCTGAATTAGATAATCCTGACTCACGGGAAATTGCAATTCCTGTTAGAATGTCACACATTCTGATCTCCTGGTTTGGATTAGCTTGAAAACAACTAGACATGACTGTAAAATGTTCTCTACAACTTTAACAACGTAAGGTGACTCACCCTGTATCAGCATAGAAGCGTCATGTTCATTTCAGCTATCCTGTGTATGATGTTTACATACTCTGACCACCTAATAAAAATACAAAGGATCACATTTGCCAGCTGGTATGGGCAGTATTGCTAATGCCCAAATAAACTCCAATGTTTTCTTTTTTCTGCTCTTTTGAAAGGTGATCTTGCAAACATTTCAAATAAATCTTCACCTCCAAGCATTACTTATGGCTGATTCTCAGTTACCTCAGATGCTGAAATAACCTTTGTTGTGATGGAAAAAAACACACAAACACTCAAGGTTTTAGTCAGCATCTCCTATTTAAAATCCCAGGTTTTATCTCCTATCCGGCACGTGACATTAGGATAGATATTTAATCTTTCTGTTTCTTAATTTTCTTATGTAACATGGAATATTTATAATACCTAACTTAAGTTTTTCCTCTGAGAAGCAGGGTTTCTGGAACATAAAACTCAATGATGAAATAATCTTTTCCTGAAGTTATGGTAGGTGAGCAGGGTCCAGAATCTGGAAAAGGAAACAAACTGTAATCTGTTTAGCACCTAGCATGAGTTCAAGTCCTTGGTTAATTTATTGTGCGTATGGCCTAAATTTTTTTTCTATGCAATAACATTGTGAGCATAATATATACACACACACACATGTATTCTTATTTTATAACCAGGAAAACATTTGTCTCTGAATGGCGAAACAACTTGCTTAATGCAATATGGTTCATAAGTAACAAGGGTAGAAAAATTAGAATTAGCTACAGTCTTTAATAATAATTAATTGTCAAAGGTGAATGATAATGCCAGGTTGAAGTATGCTTTCCTATTTTTTCTCCACCCTGCTGTGTATGGCAAACCGATGCATTCACAGTGTATTTTCTCTGAGAAATAGACTGAACAATTCCCTTGTGGATTTGATGGTAATCAGTTGAATAATTCATTACAAGATTATATTGATTCCAAATACAAACAAAAATTAAAAGAACATGAAAAGATTAATACATTGGAGGTTGTTCTGGGTCTACTTTCATGATCAGATCTTTTTGTCATTAGCAAACGGCCTGTTAAAAGCGGTTGATGAGTGGATGCTTGCTTCTGCTCTGAAGAATTTTCAGTTCCCAAAATGTGCCAAGCTCAGTCAGATGTCCCCCTCTGCATCTGGCTCACATCTGTGACTTCTCCTTGGAAAGACCTTGTCTCACTTATTTGCCGGGACAAGACTTATTCATACTACAGCACCAGTATCAGCTCCTCTTAGAAATGTTTCAAAATACTATCCCACCCCAACCTCCCAAGGCACAACCTAATCACATTAACTGGGCCAATGCCTTTCTTTTCTTTTTTTAATAGATATTCTTTTTTCCCCCTTTATTGTTGAAAGTATTACATATGGCCCTTACCCCCCCACCATTGACCTCTTCTAGCCCGCCCCTGACCCTCTCCCCACCCCACTCAGGCCTTCACCACCCTATTGTCTGTGTCCTTGGGTGATGCATATATGCATAAAAGTTCTTTGGTTGATCTCTTTCTACGTGCCCATCCTGCCCCATCTTCCCTCTGAGATTCCACAGTGTATTCCATGCTTCTGTGTCTCTAGATCTATGTTGTTCAACAGTTTATTTTGTTCATTAGATTTCACACATGAGTGAGGTCATGTGATCCTTGTCTTTTTCTTGACTGACTTATTTTGCTTAGCACAGTACTCTCCAAGTCCCTCCATGCTGTCTCAAAGGGTAAGAAATCCTTTTTTATGCTGCATAGTATTCCACGGTGTAAATGTACCACAGCTTTTTCATCCATTCATCTACTGGTAGGCACTTGGGCTGCTTCCAGATCTTAGCTATAGTAAATTGTGCTGCTGTGCACACATTCTATTGATGAGTGTTTCAGATTTCTTGGCATATATTCCTAGAAGTGGGATCACTGGTTCAAATGTCAATTCCATATTTAATTTTTTGAGGAAACTCCATACTGTTTTCCACAGTGGCAGTACCAGTCAGCATTCCCACCAGCAGTGTACTAGGGTTCCCTTTTCTCTACATCCTCACCAGGACTTGTAATTTGTTGATTTGTTGATGGTAGCCATTCTGACAGGTGTGAGGTGATACCTCATTGTTATTTTAATTTGCATCTCTCTGAGGAGCAGTGACTTTGAGCATTTTTTCATATGTTTCCTCACCTTCTGTATGTCAACTTTGGAGAAGTGTCTATGTAGGTCCTTTGCCCATTTTTAAAATTGGATTGTTTGTCTTCCTTTTGTTAAGTTGTATGAGTTCCTTATATATTTTAGATATTAACTCTTTTTTTAAAAATTAAATCTTTATTGTTCAGATTATTACAGTTGTTCCTCTTTTTCCCCCCCGATAGCTCCACTCCACCCAGTTCCCATTCTGTCCTTACCCGCCCCCCCCACTGTTCCTCATCCATAGATGTACGATTTTTGTCCAGTCTCTTCCCACACCCCCCACACCCCTTTCCCCCTGAGAATTGTCAGTCCACTCCCTTTCTATGCCCCTGATTCTATTATTTTTTTAAAATTTTGTTTTATTGCTTAAAATATTACAAAGAGTAGTACATATGTCTCCTTTTTATTTTCCCCCTGATTCTATTATATTCACCAGTTTATTATGTTCATCAGATTTTTTATTCACTTGATTTTTAGATTCACTTGTTGATAGATATGTACTTCTTCTTCTTCTTCTTCTTCTTCTTCTTCTTCTTCTTCTTCTTCTTCTTCTTAAAAGATACCTTTCAGCATTTCAATAATACTGGTTTGGTGGTGATGAACTCCTTTAGCTTTTTCTTATCTGTGAAGCTCTTTATCTGACTTTCAATTCTGAATGATAGCTTTGCTGGGTAAAGTAATCTTGGGTGTAGGTTCTTGCTATTCATCACTTTGAATATTTCTTGCCACTCCCTTCTGGCCTGCATAGTTTCTGTTGAGAAATCAGCTGACATTCTTATGGGTACTCCCTTGTAGGTAACTAACTGTTCTTCTCTTGCTGCTTTTAAGATTCTCTCTTTGTCTTTTGCCCTTGGCATTTTAATTATGATGTGTCTTGGTGTGGTCCTCTTTGGATTCCTTTTGTTTGGGGTTCTTTGCACTTCCTGGACTTGTAAGTCTATTTCTTTCACCTAGATATTAACTCTTTATCAGATGTATCATTGCCAAATATGTTCTCCCATACAATGGGCTGCCTTTTCATAATGTTGATGGTTTCTTTTGCTGTGCAGGAGCTTTTTATTTTGAGGTAGTGCTATTTGTTTATTTTCTCCTTAGTTTCCTTTACCCTAGGAGCTGTATTGGTAAGCATATTATTATTAGAGATGTCTGAGATTTTGCTGCCTATAGTTTCTTCTAGGATTTTTATGGTTTCACGACTTACATTTAAGTCTTTTATCCATTTTGAGTTTATTTTGTGTATGGTGTAAGTTGGTGGTCTAGTTTCATTTTTTTTTTTTTTTGCATGTAGCTGTCCAATTTTCCCAATACCATTTATTGAACAAACTGTCTTTACTCCATTGTATGCTCTTGCCTCCTTTGTCAAATATTAATTGAGTAATGGCTTGGGTCCATTTCTGGGGTCTCTGTTCTGTTCCATTGATCTGTATGCCCGTTCTTGTGCCAGTGCCAGGCTGCTTTGATTATAGTGGCTTTGTAGTATAACTTGATATCTGGTATTGTGATTCCTTCCAACTTTGTTCTTTCTCAAGATTACTGAGGCCATTTCACATCTTTTGTGGTTCCATATAAATTTTTGAAATATTTGTTCTTGATCTGTGAAATATGCCCTTGGTATATTAATAGGGATTGCATTGAATCTATGGATTACTTTGGGTAGTATGGACAGTTTAATGATGTTAATTTTACCAGTACATGAACACCGTATATTCTTCCACTTGTTTATATCGTCCTCTGTCTCTTTTTTCAAGGCCCTATAGTTTTCTGAGTACAAGTCTTTTACCTCCTTAGTTAAGCTTATTCCTACATATCCAATGCATTTCTCACAGCCTGCTTTTATGACAGCATTCAATAAATTATGTACAATTTAATGGCTTGTTCTGTTTGAGACCAGAAAGGTAGGAGTTCGATAAGTGTTTGTTAAAATGTGTTTGGGGAGGATGGGAGAATGATCCATTACTATTAAAACTGGCTAAGACTCTTAGTTTTAAACTCTGAACCCCTGCTAGATTATCAAATCTGACAAGCTCTGCTCTGCAGGGCACACCAGCAGTGTTTCACCAACTTCTCTGCAGATCTGTTTTCCTTTTTGGTGTCACCCTGGCCCAGTTGACTGTTCTTGTATTTTTATTATTTTTTATTTTTTAATTTCTTTATTGATTAAGTTATTGCATATGTGTCCTTATCCCCACATTACCTCCCTTCCCCCAACTCATGTTCTTGTGTTTTTAAAGGCAAGCACCTGCCTCTCTTTAGATGACTGTCCAAGGGCTACTACATCCACTTTGCCTACACCACCTGAGAGACAAAAATACATGAAGGCCGTGTCCCTCTCATCTTCCCCCAGCTTAGCCCCTGGGAACCTGGAGTGAAATGTAAAAGCCCCATTCCCTTGTGTACAGTCAAAGTAAGAGCTTAAAGGTTTAGCCTGAGGCGACACTTTCATCAGAAATCACACTGTTTGGCTCTTTTCCTTCCTTGTCTAGCTCAGAAGACTGTATAACTGGTTTCTTCCAGAAACAACTCAGTAATAAAGCATTTGCACATGAAAGTATATCAGGGGCCACTTAGGGAAAACCTATCTTGGAGACATTAAATGGCCATTTAAATTTATTGTTTATTTGATCAAAGCAATTCCTACATAAAGACCACAATAATAGAATAGACTCTGATGGCCCCTTCTTCTCTATTTCCTTCTTCTGGACACAATGACTATTGTGTGGTTTTAAGCTTAATTTTATGGTGTTTCTTTCATCTCACTAAATAATGTCAAGTTCCCACTTTATACATGAGCTGACGTTACCATTTGTTTTCTGGAAATTACAAAAGAGATTAGGAAATAGCACATATGTTCATTGTGACCTCCCCATGGTGGGCCTGCAATTCCCACCTTCTAAAGAGGGTTTTTTGTGTTTTGTTTTCAATTCACAATTTTGTTTGGGCCATGTCTGCACTTCACGCAAGGTCCTAAAACTGCCTTCTCTCTATCCCTTGAAATATTTTTAAGATCTCCGTTTATAGAATCCCTTTTCTTCCAGAGAGGGCTCTCCTGGGCGCTCTTCCTCCAGCTCTCATTTAGGATTTCCAGGACGGCTACGCAGCTCCCATCGCAGCACTTGCTTTTCTGCTCCCTTGAGTCTGTTTTCCTTTTAATTAAATCAACCTCTTATCTTCCTAGGCTATCTCCTCGAGTAATTTCCGAAGTGTGCAGAAAGATAATTATTTGAGTCTTTTCATGATGAAAATGTCTTTATCCTGTCTTTTTATTTTATTGTAGCTTGTCAAAATCTTCTATTCTTGGTTGAAAATTTTTTCTTTCTGA
This sequence comes from Myotis lucifugus, assembly GCF_000147115.1. Lineage (NCBI taxonomy): Eukaryota > Metazoa > Chordata > Mammalia > Chiroptera > Vespertilionidae > Myotis > Myotis lucifugus. The sequence continues at coordinate 366,137 of NW_005871418.1, read as the reverse complement.
TAATTCTGAAGGTTTTTTTCGTCATTGTCTTCCTACATTCATTGTTGATAAGAAAAAGGCTGAGGCCACTCTATATTTCATATCTTTGTAATTGACCTAATTTTTCCTACTTTGATGGCCGTGGGCCCTTCACTTTATCCTTAGAATTCTGCAATTTAAAATCGATACATCTTGATTTTTAATTTTATTTTCAGACATCTTGCTTTTCTTTTATTGTATACTTTTGATTTGAATGCTCATGAATCCTTTCTGATGTGGAAAATTTTCTTAAATGTTGCTTTAATAATTTTCTTCCTCATAATTTTTTTTCTATTGTCTTTCTGGAACACCAATATGTCCTCAATAGGTCCCCTTTGTTTTTAACTTATTCCTTCATTTTCTGAATCATGTTTTGTTCTATCTTAGGATATTTCTTCTCCTTCATCTTCTGTCTCATCTACTGTTTATTTTATTTTGGCAATTATAATTTTAATATCTAGTTTGTGATTTTGCTATATCATTAATCCTGTTCATGTCTATTGATTTTACATTTCCCTGGACTTATTTTGTTAAATTATTTTTCTTTCATTCTATTTAATTATGGACTGCTCTCATTTTATAGAATTTCTTCAAATGTTTATGGATCCTTCATTTTGGACTTATATGTATGTATGGGGCAGAAGAAAGACCAGGGTGTGCACCATTCATAGATGGCCTGTTGACTGACAGGCTCAGGAGTGAAGCTGGCAGCTGTGCTGAGAGAACCCATAACATCAGGTTTTCTCCTCAGGGGACCTTGTTCTCCTCAGATATTAAATGCATGCTTATAAAGAAGAGCATTTTGTTTAGGCATAGATACCAGACTGCAGGTGTGTTCTGGGTGTTCACATGGAATGAACTACTCCCACCATGTATCCTATTAGACCCATGATTTAAGCCTGAATATTCATTCTTGTCCACATTGTAGCCTGATTCCTAATATGAAATGTCTCTGAAGCTCTGCCAGTAGACAAGCATCCTCTTTGGCTGCAGCCTTATGCACATGGCCAAGGTTAAGGCTACATCACTCGACACTCCATTCCTCCCTTCCTATCTTCCAATAACTATTAAAAAATGTTATTTATGGATCAGTTTTCCCATTCTATTTGTTTTGGTTTATGCCATTTTATAAATTTCTTTATTATCTTTTAATGGAATACTGAGAGAAGTGATTGTATGGCGTTTTTATCTGCCTCCTTCTAGAAATATATAACCTCACCCTTTCCTTTTATTACTACTATTGATTCTAGTTTGGGTCTTAGTATTAGCATGTAATTGGACCCAATATTTGTTTACAGTACCTTGTTGAAAGAACATTGTGTATTTCATCATTTCCTTTAATTATTGCCTCATCTTTACAGGTGTTGTACCTCCATTAAACACAGGAGAAAACAGAGGTTCAGAAAGATATGTTTTAGAGCTTTGCAGTGGATCCTGTCTGACCACAAAGGTCACAGCCATCTTTGTCAGCTAGAGCTACTCTGTGTCTCCCAGTGGGTGGTGTTTATAGGTTTATTTGTTTGCAAATATGTGGCATACTAAATGGTATTGTTTGCAAAGTAACAAAGGGCATCTTTTGATCCAGTTTTTTTCCTGATGTTATTACAGTTTTCTATATAGATGACATTGACACTTTATATTTTACATTTATGTCAAATACCAACAAACTAGAAATATATTCCTGTGAGAACCTTGTACATCGGAAATGTAAGATAAAATGCAAGGTGAAATCACATTTAACTGACCTGACTTTTCCAATTATTGATAAATAGAACTCTGTAAGGTTTCAGACACAAAAGTACATGTTTCGCCCATGCTGAAAACCTTATCAGAATGCACACTAATAAGCATGTTAATAATTTATTTCCTAAAACATTGGCATATATATATATATATATATATATATATAAATATATATATATATTATGTTCTACATTTTTTCATTCGAGTTTTGTATTTTGTTCTGACCCTAACTTGAATCAACTTCTCTGTCTTCCTTTATTAAGTGTTGTAAGCATTCACAAGAGGAAAAGATTGCTTCCAGAGTGAAGAAACATCATCTTTTCAAAAGCAACACTAAATTTCCCATTGTATGCTGTCTTCTATATATTTATTTATTTTAATTTACTTATTTTAATTGGATTTTATTTACTAACCCATCTTGGAGTCTTGTATGTATAGTTGTACTTATGAGTACTAAACTGCAAAGCAAGAATTCTATTTTCAAAACTTCTTTTGATGGTCTAGTTTTATGAGAAGAAAAATAAAAGATGAGCCTAACAGGGATTTGGAACTATGTAAAATAAATTTTCTACTGTGGAAATTAAATTTAATTTCTTTTTAATTTTCTTTTAAAATCCTTAGCTGTGACCTTGTGAAACTCCTTAACCTCTATAAACTTTCATGTTTTTCCTTTTTAAAATGAAAGTATTAGAATAGATCAATAGTTAAGAACTTTTTTTCTCAGAACCTTTTGTTGGAAACAGCATTAGACAGAAGTCTGACATGAAAAAAGTCAGCTAAAAGCCCAGCTCCTCTGGTGGAGGCTGTGGGGGAGCCAGGGAAGGTGAGCACAGTGCCCCACCTTCACCTCACTCCAAATGCGGCTCCAAGGCACCTCTCCTGACCCTCCGGGGCCAGGGAAACTGCTTATAGAAACACTGTCTACATATGACTCAGGCTCGAAATGTATGACACAGAGTGATGAGTCTTTTTACAAAGAGGAATGGGAAAGCCACTAATGGAAATAGAAGGTGAGTGTTCATGCCTCATTGGTACTGCTTTTGTTCTTTGGAGCTTCCTGTAACACAATCTACCCATGTATCTCACTATTGTCTATGGCCACCTGTACAAGATTTTCTAGGGCCACGTGATTTACAGGTCCCCCTGCTATGCAAGAGTAGAGCGTTCCTATGAAACCTTTTCTAAGCCGAAACCATGTAAAGTAAAGAAGCAAGTGCCTCAGGACACATCTTGCTAATGGATGCACAAAATAAATGAAAATAACGCACAGGCGCTCACAGACAGAGTTCAGAGACAAAGCAGCTGGAGGGTTTGGGGTGGCGGCACTCTCCGAACTGGCGGTGCCCCTGAATCTATAATGGTTTCTACAGAAATGAAACAGACACACAAACAAAAGCACTGACTACCATTTTCGCTTTTCCTCTTGTGGTTAGCAAAACCAGATACTAAGGTAGGTCTTTCAAAAAAGCAAAGTGATATAAAGCAAACATTCAAAATATGGGGGATATCTGTTATTGCCTTTTATTATAATGACCTGAATAAACATTTTTTAAAAATATATTTTATTGATTTTTTACAGAGAGAAAGGGAGAGAGAGAGTCAGAAACATCGATGAGAGAGAAACATCAATCAGCTGCCTCCTGCACACCCACTACTGGGGATGTGCCCGCAACCAGGGTACATGCCCTTGACCGGAATCGAACCTGGGACCTTTCAGTCCGCAGGCCGACACTCTATCCACTGAGCCAAACCGGTTAGGGCTGAATAAACATTTTTGTACTTTTTAAAGCCATTTCAGAGAAATAAGCTCAAAGATCAGAAGTTCAAAGGTCAGAATGCTGGGTCTTCCAAGAATTCTTCATTTTTGCTTCTGAAAGCACAGACAAGAGAAAGCTCAGCCCGCTCCCATTCAGCAGCAGCCCTTTCAGGCCACAGAAACCCTCTCACCTCGGATTTCCTTTTACAGCTAGTAATTGAGTTACTCAGGGGAAGCGTACACACAAATCGCCTTATGGGGCAAGGTGCTTCGTTCAACTTCTTGATGTCAGAAATTTAATCTTCTTGCTGTTGTGCTACCTCTTTCTTATTTGAATTCTATACCGTCCTTAGAGCAATGCCACACATATAAAATGAGCCCAATCAATATCCATCTTTGTTGGAGGAAGAGGTGAGAGGATATCATGATTGACAGAATTGCCTCTCTAGGGGATTTCTAACTTTTTGGCTGATACCCGATCTATTTTGAACTCAGCAATATCATCTGAATCACGAAACTATACTGGGTAAGTGAATCCCAGAAGTTTGATAAGGACACATTTATTGATAAATGTAACAATTAAAAGTTGAACCCATCCATTTTATTATTATTATAGCCAGAGCAATAATTACAGGTTAAGATGGGAAGGGTGGAATTATTAGTACTGTAAAAATTATGAAGCAACGAAGTTGTTTAAAATGTAAAAATAATTTTTAAGTTCTCTTCTTTAAAAATATTTTAACTTCACAGGAGACATTTTGTAAAAGAGTGTTCAGTGTTTAAAAATTGCATTTCATCGAGCATGAAAATGCACATGTTTCAGTTTGCTACGGTAGTGTGCTGGGTTGGGTCTTTTGGGATCAAAGATCAAAGGAGGCACAAGTCTGTTAAATGAAAAATTCAATAAAGCCTCAGTATAAATCGGAATATATCTTGATACACTTCATAAATTCTGAGTGTTTTGGGGATGTGAGAATTTTTCCAGTCTTTCAAAAATTCATGTTGTAGAAGGCAATTTTATCCAAATCATAAATCCCTACATCAATGTTTTAGAGTTCCCAATTATCCAAATATTCATTCCTCCAGAGATAATAATGTGCAGTTGGTAAATGTTTGAAAGAATCCAATCTTAAAAGTTACATCTTAGAGATGACAAAACACTAGGTATCTAGTATCAATCATATCTTGATGCCAAAACAATGATGATTCGGGAGTGTAATGCACACTCAGGGATGAGCCTCTCAAGTCATACACCGTAAAATGTGTCATTAAGGTTTGTGTTTTTCATGAGAATGTCAGCCATTCTCTAGGTCTATCTTGTCATAATAAGCTTCCCAGGAAACTGCAAACTGAGACAGAAAATCCAGAGAAAGAAATAAGATTTTCTATGATTGTATTTTGTTATAAATTGAACAGTAAAAAGGCGAGGTTATTCTTGTTTTCAGTCCCTAGGGTGTTTTCTGAGAACGCAAATAATACGTCAAGCTTTCTGCTCTCACCTAGTATTTTGCATCACTGCCGCCATTTCTCTTATCATTTTCACTTCCAGATGTGAAATGTTGTCATTTTCACTTCCAGATGTGAAATGTTGTCATGATCATAAGGAACGCTGTCCCCTAAGAGAGCCAAACAAGAGGAATGTCAGTCTCATTCTTCCTGTCAACACCCCGTATCCCTGAGTGGGAGGAAAGGAGGATGTTCTCCGGATAAGACATCCACTCCATTTCACTGTAGGTTTCAAGAGTTCCTGAAAAAACCTAAGTGCTTCCTGGAACAATACTGGCAAGCCTGCCAATAGTTTCTAAAAACATGGAAAGCACTGTTCAATGCTTCCTTAAGGCATATATATCAATCCAGGCTATAGTTATCCGTTATCTATTATGTTCTACATTTTTTCATTGGAGTCAGTATTTTGTTCTGACCCTAACTTGAATCAACTTCTCTGTCTTCCTTTATTAAGTGTTGTAAGCATTCACAAGAGGAAAAGATTGCTTCCAGAGCGAAGAAACATCATCTTTCCAAAAGCAACACTAAATTTCCCATTGTATGCTGTCTTCTGGACAGAAGGGGGACAAATATTAGTAAGAAGATGGAGATTTTCCTCCGAGTGCTCAATGCAGTGGCAATCGAGGGAGCTTTAAGGATGGGAGAGCATTTGAGCGGAATCTGGAATGATGGGGAATTAGTTTCCAAGGCTCCTGTAACGAAGTGCCACAGACTGGGAAGCTGAAGACAGCAGAAATGGATTGTCTCAATGTTCAGGCTAGAAGTCCCGAGAAAATCAAGGTGCTGGCAAGGTTGCACCCTCCTTTGGGGCTCAGAGGCTGAGCCTGTCGCCTGCCTCTCTCCTGGCTTCTCATGCTTGCTGGCATTCCTTGGTGTCTCTTGGTTTTTGGCAGAATAACTCCAATTTCTGTCTCTGAGTCTCTTCTCTTCTTATAAGGACATCTGCCATGTTGGATTAAAGGACTGTTCTATTCTGATTTGATCTTATCTTAACTAATTACATCTGCAATGACCCTTCTTTCCACACAAGGTCACACTCTGAGGTTGTAGGTCAGACATGAATCCTGGGGGGAAACTATTCAACCCAATCCTGATGGTTAGGACTTAGGTAATTGAAAATACAAGAATTTTTATTTAATTTTCTTTTTCAACACGTATTTGAGTGCCTCAGTCAAGTTATAATGATAGAGTACGAAAGGAAAGAGAAGAGATATGGTACCTCAGCAATGTTCTGCCATAGCTGGGGAGAGCCTGCACCCCACAGGCGGAGGCTGAGTGTGGAAGGGACTCCCACCCTCCGGTCTGGACATTAGCCCCTGTGACACAGACTGGGAGATTAAAAATTGTGCCTCCGTCCCCTCCTATGGAGATATTGTATGGCCTTTACTTGGAGCTGGGGAGAGAGATTACAGTCTTGGCCACACCTACCCGGAGTGGAGCTTCTGCTATGGTCAGTTGGGGATGAGAGGGAGAGTAGGAGCAGGTTATGACTCAAGCTTCACAGACTCACAGGTCTTTTTGAGATTTAGTAGATTTTATTGAATAAATGTTCCTTTATTTATGATATGTCTTCAGGCATTTTACAAAGATTTTAAAAGGTTTTTAAAGTAATATTCTAGTTATGGTTGTTTCACGGGTGAGCATGTCTGCAGAGCTTCTTATTAAGGTGCCGTGCCTGAAGGTGGGCTCTCCCAATCATCCTACCAGCCCTTGCACGTCTTCACCTGGATCTTAGTCGGAGGGACTGCAGTGACAAGACACCACAACGACAAAGCCAATTACTTAGTGTGATCAGGGGGCTCTTAGACTATCTAAGAGAAGTACTCCCAAGAATTACTACAAAAAGTGATTATCTAAACTGGGATTTTATTTTCTTTATATCACTTATCACTTTTTTGTCTGATTTATTTAGTACTTTTGTATTATTTATTATCCCCAATATGATGTAAACTAGTTGAGTCTAGGCCAGCGGTTCTCAACATGTGGGTCTTGACCCCTTTGGGGGTCAAACGACCCTTTCACAGGGGTCACCTAAGACCATCGGAAAACACATATATAATTACATATTGTTTTTGTGATTAATCACTATGCTTTAATTATGTTCAATTTGTAACAATGAAATTGGGGGTCACCACAACATGAGGAACTGTATTAAAGGGTTGCGGCATTAGGAAGGTTGAGAACCACTGGTCTAGGGACTCTGGCTTTCACATCAGTAGGTGGTATAACACGACACAGGTGTAAATAATTGTTGACTGACTGACTGGTGAGGCTGTAATTAAGATGGGAAGAAATGAGCAAACTTGAACTACATAGGTGCCCCCCAAAATTGTATACACATTTTAAGAGCTGATGACTCATTTAATTTTTACTCCTTTTTAGGTTTAACTGATTTGAAATAATTGGTGAAGCCAGGCTAATATTTGAATAAAAAGAACTTATCTTAAGGTGCCACTAGACTTTTTTTTATGGAGATACATAAAGATAAAGTTTACGGTACAAAACCAGCAACAGTCCACGCAATGAACTGAGGGCACACAAATACTGAATGAAATGATTCTTTAAAAAAAAAAATCTTTATTGTTGAAAGTATTACTTATGTCCCCTTTTTTCCTCCATTGACCTCTTCTAGCCTGACCCAACCACTACCCCAGGCCTTCATCAACCTAGTGTCAGTGACCATGGGTTATTCTTATATGCATACAAGTTCTTTGGTTGATCTCTTCCCACCCACCCTCCCCCGCCTTTCCTCTGAGGTTTCACAGCCTGTTCCATGCTTCTATGTCTCTGAATCCATTTTGTTCATTAGTTTATTTTGTTCATTAGATTCCACATATGAGTGAGATCATATGATACTTATCTTTCTCTAATTGGCAAAATGATTCTTGATGTTTGTGATTCATTGCTTTGCATTACCAGCAGTGCCTGGACCAGAATGGTCATCAGTTTGAAAACAGGCATTGATAAAAAGTTATTTATTTCTGTAGATTCTTTTAAATTTTTAAAATGAACTGTATGTTAATAAACACCGACTTTATAATCATTCAAAGTGTATATACACTTTTGGGGCCACCCTGTATTTCAAACCTAAATTTGAAAGAACTTGCTGAAGTGTCAGGAAGAGAGCTGTGGAGGCAATAGATCAGGTGACTCAACTTACTGAAATGGGAATACAGGCAGTCCTTCCACACTGGCAGGAAGACGGGGGATCTAAATGTAATACTTAGATTTGAACCTCTGTATGTGTCTTTGTGCCGAATTTTCCACATCTCATGTTGTAGTGGCAGGAGATAAAATCTTTAAGATTCTTTCAAATGCTAAGATTCTGTCACTGAGTTAATGTTGACTTGTGTAAAGGACAATGGGTAGGCCAACTGAGGCTCAGTTGGTTAGCACATCTTCCTGATTTGCCAAGAATGTGGATTTGATCACAGTCAGGGCACATATAGGAATCAACCAGTGAATGCATAAATAAGTGGAAAAACAAGTCAATCTCTCTCTCTCTCTCTCTCTCTCTCTCTCTCTCTCTTTCAAATCAATCAATCAATTTTAAAAAATATTTTAAAGGACAATGGTGTTTTTTCATTAGGTTTATAGGGTTAATAAAATTTGACAATAGCAATATGAGGTCTTAGTTTAAGGCCACAAATATCTTTAGTTCAATAGTGAGAAAATCAAAAGTCTATAGACTCAGAATACTAAATAGCCTTCTTAGGGTAGTCTTTAATTTCAGGGGCCATAAAAAAAATCAACTCTATATGACTGAAATTTTTACCTGACATATTTCTTAGAAAATCTCAAGCCCTTTTTCATATTTCTTGTTTCTGTGAAGTTATATATATATTCAATATATATTAGGTTTCACTTTCCAAACCCCTTCTTCTAACAAGTATAGTCATTAAAATTATTTTTGCTGTTCTATAAATTACTATATAATTTACATAACAAACTTTTTTCCATCATGTTTAGCTAAATTCTCTTGAACTTTTTTCCATCATGTTTAAAAAATACCTTAGATGGTTCAGCATAAAGTTACTAAAAAATACCATATATGGTTGAGATTTAAGATATTTTCTTATCCTACAATAATCTGTCTTCCATGTTTGCATATAAGCTGATTATTTTAAAAAAGGACAATCAATAAATAGCAAATACTATAGTTTTTAAAATATTGTTTATTTACTTAGAAAAGATGTACCTACGAAGGACATTTTAGGTCCAAAGGTGAAATGGATTCACTCAAATGACATGAATTCTGAGACATGGGTCTTATTTAAGGTTGTTGGGTTTTTATAAATTGCCTTTGTTTTATTTCCTTTATGAAAAGAAAAATAAGTGCTTCATTATATCATTAAGACCTTCCAGTTTCTCACTGGTAAAATTTATAATCTATAATTCATTTTCTTCATGAAGAAATTCTTCACAGTGCTAACTCATTCTGGGTTTGTAACTAAGTTCCCACCCCTGGATTTTTAACATTGAAATCATGGCTTAGTTATTATTTATTTAATCTTATGCCTTTAAATTTTTATATGTCTTTCTCTTTGTTGATATATCTCCTCAAGTAATTTTTTTTATATTCAGTATTCTGAGGGCATTGATATTGTACAATATTTTATTTACCATTATATTTGATTGATGCTTTTTTAACAGTTATAGATTATAATTATAGATTATAATTATAGATTTAAATTATAGATTCAAAAATATTTTTCCTTAAACTTTAAACATATTATTCTACTTCCTTCTAATATTCAGAATTGCTAATGGAAAGCTCAGTAAAGACATAATTTATATCTTTTAAGTAGTTAAAAAAAATCAAGATGAAACTTCTGAAAGGATTTTTTAAAAATTGATTTCAGAGAGGAAGGGAGATATATATAGAGAGAGGAACATCAATGATGAGAGAGAATCATTGATTAGCTGCATGCCGCCCATTGAGGTTCAAGCCCACAACCTGGGCATATGCCCTAACTGGGAATTGAACCATGATCTACTGGTTTAAAGGTCAATGCTCAAACACTGAGCCAAGCAATTCGGACTGAAATGATTTCTTTATCATTACTGTAATGTTCTTTTTTTAAAAAAAAAATTAAGTTCTTTATTGTTTAATGTATTACATAGGTCTCATTTTTCCTCTCCCCGGCTGCCCCCAACCCCTGGCACATGCCCTCACCCCCCCTTCTGTGTCCATTGGTTATGCTCATATGCATGCATACAAGTCTTTTGGTTGATCTCTTACTCCCTCCCCCCTGCCTTCCCTCATAGGTTGGACAGTCTATTCGATACTTCTATGACTCTGGTTCTGTTTTGTTCATCAGTTTATGTTGTTCATTATATTCCACAAATGAGTGAGATTATGTGATATTTATCTTTCTCTGACTGGCTTATTTTGCTTAGCATAATGCTCTCCAGTTCCATCCATTCTGTTGCAAATGGTAAGAATTCCTTCTTTTTACAGCAGCGTAGTATTCCATTGTGTAGTTGTACCATAGTTTCCTAATCCACTCATCTGCTGATGGGCACTTAGGCTGTTTCCAAATCTTAGCTATGGTGAATTGTGCTGCTATGAACATAGAGGTGCATATATCCTTCCTGATTGCTGTTTCTAGTTTCTTGGGATATAATCCTAGAAGTGGGATAACTGGGTCAAATGGAAGTTCCATTTTTAATTTTTTGAGGAAACTCCATACTGTTTTCCACAGTGGCTGCACTAGTCTGCATTCCCACCAGCAGTGCACAAAAGGGTTCCTTTTTCTCCATATCCTTGCCAGCACTTGTCCTTTGTTGATTTGTTGATGATAGCCATTCCGACAGGTGTGAGATGGTACCTCATTGTTGTTTTGATTTGCATCTCTCAGATGATTAGTGACTTTGAGTGTGTTTTCATATGTCTCTTGGATTTCTTAAATTCTATAAGATTTGCCAAGATGTGATTGTTTTATCATTCAACTTATTACTCATTTTATTGTAAATATTTCCAACTTTATTCTGCTCCAGAAATTTTAAAAAATTAGTTAAGTTCATTAGCTTTTTATCATTCTATTCTTTCTCAATTTTTTTCCTGTGGATCTACTATTGTATGATTGTTGAAACATCTGGATTGATCATTTTTTGCTCCTAGATAATTCTCTCTCTCTCTCTCTCTCTCTCTCTCTCTCTCTCTCTCACACACACACACACACACACACACACACACACACACAACAGTTAATTGCAACATTGACAAAATTTATTTTCCACTCTTTGTGTCTTTGATAACTATCTGCCTATATAATTGAACTATAAACATTTTAATTAAAAATATTTCATTCCCTAATTGTTCATTTCACATAGCACCTGGATGTTGATTCATGCATATAACAAAATCAAACTTGCTAAAGAAAATAATGAGAATTTTTTTCTATTATTGATTTGAAAGAGAGAGAGGAAGGGTGAGAGAAGGAGAGAGAGAGAGAGATTTATTGTTCCTCTTATTTGTGCATTCATTCATTGGATAATTCTTGTATGTGCCCTGACTGGGAATCTAACCTGTAACTTTGTGTACCTTGGTTTATCAGGATGATGCTCTAATCAACTGAGCAACCCCACCAGAAATTTTAAATTACTTTTGTTTTCCAAAGCTTTTCTTTCTTCCTGGGTCATTAGTGTTGTTTACCAAACAACTCAAGTTCTTCACTCCCTTGCCATTTGCTGGGAGTATTTCATTTAATTAGCCCATTTCAATATTCTTGAGACTCTCCTGTGAATGGGGCCATAGATCAGCACTTGTCTGTGCAATTTGAGTGCAAGTAATGTGTGTCTCTTTTAGGTTGAGCATGTACTTGTTGGTGCATTAGCTCTTTTTCCTTATGCCACAAAAACAAGCAATATTTAAGATGGCATTATTGTCATTTGTGATTTCGGCATGTGTTTTGTTTGTTTTTGTTGTTGTTGTAGTATAACTTACCCTATCCAGACTGATACAACTAGCCATTTGTTAATCTTAATCTTTATTTTTTTGTACAATTAGTTTTCATTCTTTTCTCTTTTAAATGATAGACAAGGTCAGTAATTATTAGAGCTGGTATGAGTTTACTTTCTGTGTAAGCCATTTTTACAACTGCCTTCTCTCTCTCTGTCTCTCTCTCTTTTATTAATTTCAGAGTGAACAATGAGCTTTATTTAAGTGGACAGGACATGTCATTAGGAAGTTTTATTCTGGTTTTGGTTGGTGGTAAGTGTCTAGGCATGAAAGTCTAACCTCTTAATACTTAAAGAAAGTGATGTTCTGAGTTTCCCAAATCCGTTTTATGGCCTTGATATCTCTGATTCAATAAGGCAACTTCTGTCAGTAGTACCTTTTCAGAATTGTTCTATAGCTGAATGCCACTCTTTCTTGTCACTGTGTATTTTTCCAGTATGGTGGAGTAGGGAAAGTTTGGAGGGATGGCCTGTCATGGGGTTCTCTAACATATTACTCTCATTACCATCTGACAGCTCATATTTTCCATCTTTGAAATCAGAAACTTGGGGGCTTTGTCAGGTAGAGAAGGTGGCCTGTCCCACTGCATCTGCACTACTTTTAGTACATGCTTTTAGCTGTAGTTTCTCTCTTCTGGGTTGTCCATCAGTATGAGCCATATGATTTCTAGTTCAGAAGTTTGTCAACATCATTAGTTGGCTGCCCCCTGAGGTCCCCAAAACTCCCATTTTAAGCATTATTATTATTATCATTACTATAGACCCGGTGCACAAAATTTGTGCACTCGGAGGGGGGTCTCTCAGCCTGGCCTGTGCTCTCTTACAGTCCGGGAGCCCTCGGGGGATGTCTGACTGACGGCTTAGGCCCGCTCCCAGTGGACTTCCTTAGTTCTGTTGCAGAGTCAGGAGAGGCTCCTGCCACTGTCGCTGTGCTCGCCAGCTGTGAGCCTGGCTTCTGGCTGAGTGGCGCTCCCCTTGTGGGATGGCACTGACCACCAGGGGAAGCTCCTGTGTTCAGTGTCTGCTTTCTGGTGGTCAATGTGCATCATAGCAACCAGTCTTCCACCATTTGGTCGATTTGCATATTAGCCTTTTATTATATAGGATTGTTATTTATTTATTATAACTCTAATAGACTTTTGAGAGGAAAATATAGTGATTCTGCTCCTTTGAACCAGAAGCTTATGTCTAGTTTGTGAATGCTGCAACTTGTCACCAGTTTGAAAAATATTTAAGTGTTTTATTGTACTTGTGGCAAAGAACCATAAAGTTACCACATAATCTTGTCAAAGAGTCTTTAAGGTTTTAAACACTTTGTATGATTTTTATATGCTGAAAATTACAGATAGTATTTTTCAAATGACCTTCAATAACATTTTCCTATTAACTAACAAATGTGAATGACTAGGTTGCCTAGTGAACAGTGAGGAGATCAGCACTAAGAAGTGGCAGTGGGATGTAGTGACTGTCCTCCCAGTTACTGTGTGACATTGGTTAATTCATGTCTCTGTGACCCTAAAAGTTTTCTCATCTATAAATAGAATCGTACTGGATGACTTCAGACTTCTTTTCTCCAGCTCTGATATTTTATGGCTTCATGATTCTGAGATACTAATAAATTCCAGTCAATGTTATTCCCCTAAGAAAAGAGATTTTAATACACAGACACTCAAATGGTTCACATTTTCAAATGATTTTAAATGTTGAAACAAAATCTATAGCACTCACAGAAGGAGGGTGTTAGCACCTTCTGTGTTCAAGCTAGTTTTTCTCTGTTACAACTCTTTTAAATAGATGTCTTTTGCATGTTTTGCTAAATAAGTTTCAAATACCATGCAGATATAGAATAAAATATGCAGAAGTCACTGAAGAAGATCATACTCTCCTTTGTGGTCTTTACTGCACTGCATTACCCCAATAAAGGAGCTCCATAAGAGCATTTACTGTATCTGCACAAATCATATCCACAGTATCTAGTACAAGCCTGACCTGTTATTGGATTATTAATATAAGTTTGTTGCATGGCTGAAAGTTGAGATTTTTAGCTACCCTCCCTACTCCTTCTCCATCTCCTTCAAACAGTATAAAACAATGTCCAGAATAAGCAGGTACTCAAAGGAAGGTAAATAGCATTTTTCTTTCTGTTTTCTCACCCATTTGTTGGTGCCCATACTGTTACTACTAGGGCTACTAATAACAATCACATCATCATAACAACATATTAACTGAATCACTGTACTTTTAGAATCAGACCTTGTGCTACATTAGCACCTTTGACTCCAATAAAAGGTTTCCTTCAACTTATTCATATCAATCTGGTTGAGATTCTCTATTTTTATCTCTTAAAGCACAGTCTCTCATTCTTCATAAAAGAATACACAGTTTATTTTGAATAGTATGATTGAGGTATAAGCTGAAATACAACCAATCGCACATGTTTTTTTTTAAGTTTGGTAAGTATGTAAAAACACGAAAACAATAAAAATAATGAACATATTCATCACCCCCAAAGTTAAAATCATATATATGTGGGATATGCTAGTGATATATATTATATCCATAATAAAATATTAGAGAGAATCAAGTTAGGCCCTCTATTCAGGCATTACCTAAGACAGACTGCCCTAGCAGTGTGACATAAACAAATGACTTTCTGGGAATCTGTTTCCTGAATCCATATAATAATGGTACTTACCTGAAGTTTATAATGAGTATTAACTGAGATGTTGTATGTAATGATATTACCACCATGGAGAGCATTTAGCACCATGCAAGGCACTTGATGATTATCCCTGAAGATGTTGAATAATGGAAAGAAGGAAAGAATGGGAATCTTTTGTCAGGAAATAAAGATCACCCTGGCACAAATGCTTACTCCCTGAAAGGCTATCTGATCTCATTCAGGTGCTGCGGTTAAGTGTCTCCTTTTTCACACAGTTTCTTTTTGTTAATCAAAGAGAAAAATCCTAATGGGGACATTATTATACTTTCTTATATTTTAGTTATTCCAATCATTGTTGGCACATATAGGATCTACTGTTCCAAAAATTAAATCCTGTACTGTTGTCAACACTGTCTCCTGTCTCTAATTTCCTTATTGTAACAATTACAAGTCATTTAAATTTTTAAAATCTATTTACTTTAGATTTAAGTTCTTGTGTGAAATTCTTGCCTTTAATAATGTAATACAATAGTGTATTATTTTGTACTGAATTCTCTATAGGAGATCACTTTTACTTTGATATTCATTATCTTTAGAGGGCTGTCTGCAACTTTGATGTCTGTATACCAGACAGCTAAGTGGGTTCCCTAAGTGTTTGTACATTTTATTCCTTGAACATACTTGTGGGCCCTTTTAAATGGATGGCATTTTTTTTAAGATGCTTCAATTGTATTTGTGATATTTTAGTTCTTTTTTTTCTTCTTTTATTTATTTATTTATTTATTTATTTATTTATTTATTTATTTTCTAAAAGTATTACAAAGGGTATTACATAAGTGTCCTTTTTTCCCCCCGCCCTTGACAATCCCCTGCCCTCCCTTACCCCCCAGTGTCTTATGTCCATTAGTTATGCTTATATGGATGCATACAAGTCCTTCGGTTGATCTCTTACTCCCCTCCCTCCTGTCCCCCAACCCTCCCTGGCCTTCCCGCTGCAGTTTGACAATCGGTTTGAGGCAGCTCTGCCTCTGTATCTATTATTGTTCAAAAGTTTGTAATGGTCTTTATTATAAATGGATGGCATTTAATGGTACATAAAGCTTTGGGGGAGGAGAAAGGAGTTGGAGAAATAAAAAGCAGTTAATGCTGTCCTTTCTCAACCCTACTATTCATTGTCAATGAGGGGAACAGAATTGTAAAATGACCTAAAAACACTGATTTGTGATGACAGGTGAGAGCAGGTGTGCTAAGGAGGAAAAGAGACAATGACATTTAAAAGGGTGGAGATTTACGTGGGGACTTTGGAGGGTGAGTTGAATCTGGGCAGGGATATGAATTGAACCTTGCTTGCAGTGATTTTATGTTTTAAATATGATAGGTGAATATAAGTCAAATTATTAAACAGAAACCTATTTAGAAGAAATTATGGGTGCTTTTTTTCTTCTTTGGCTTTTTAAATATTTTTACATTTTTCTAAATTAAGTAAGTATACTAATGATTTCAGAACAATGTAAAAATCATTGATAACCATTTTGCTTAGAAAATCTTAGAACCAATTTCACACCTAATTTGATGTTAAAGTAAAATTATCCTAATTCAACAGAAAAATAATTTAAATAACACAGTGTTCAGAAAGAAGTCCTTTCCTATTGTGTTAACTACAAGGACTTATTAGAATACATTATCATACAATTTCTAGTCTAGAAAGAACATTGTGGGGTCATCTACTTCCTTTCCTTATCAGCACACAAGATGCTTTTTAAATTATTTAAGAAAGGTTAGAAGATCTTATTTTAGACCTTTTGAGAAGTTCCCATGTCTTCCTTTGGTGGTGCTCTCAGCACTTAATAATGTTTTATTAACAAGATATTATGAATTTTATATTTAATGGTAGCCTAATGAAAGGTTAAAAAAGAATGACTAATTTGTGGATGGAAGAGATCAATGGGGAAAGAAGGGGACATCTGCAATACTTTCAACAATGAAGATCTATTTTAAAAAATACAAAGTAAAACCAGAGTATTTCTAATATTAATATGTAAATCCCAATTGTTTTTATTCTTCTTCCAAATCAAGTGAAATTACTGAAAACACTAAGTAATTTCTGTCTCCTTAAAACCAGTATGTCTTCCTTGATTAACATTTCCTTCCCCAGGCTCAGCAACTGGCTCTTCTGGTATGATCTTATTTAGTTCTTAAATGTTATATGTAGATAAAATCCCATTGTATAAACTAAAGACTCAGAAAAGTATCAAAAAGCTTTCTTTGTATGATATTCTTCCATAGTTTCATAGTTTCTTAAGGTTAGAGGAAATAAGAAGGTATTGACCATCAGCCTGACATGGAAGGTCCTCTCTCAGATTTATCTGAGTGATCACATCTCGTTTCACATACTGGAACATTTCCAGGGGCTACTTCTGCCCGCAATGTCATTCCTTATTTGAAACTGGCAAAAGCTATGCATCTCTTTGACACTTGGTTAAATACCACCTCTTCTGAGGAACTTTCACTGAATTCTCCCACCATCCTGAAACTTACTTCAGTTGGGCCACCTGCTCAACATATAATTCCAATTTCTAGTGTATAACATCAAACTTCAATTATTTTTTGAGGGCTGGGGCTACTCAGATGTATATTTGTAACTTTAGAGCCACAAGCCTATTAGATGCTTATTACATGTCTGTTGAAAAATGACAGGAAAAAGAGAAAGGTAGCTCCGGAGAACTGAGTGCTGGGCACTCACAACTCGGCCTTGTTGCTTTCCTATTGGACATAATTCCACATCACAGCAACATTAGACAAGGCTACTCAGTGACTGATGACCCAAGGCAAAATCATGACATTGCCTAAGTACAAAAACATGTCCCACAATCCCTCTTTCCTGGCTAATATTGGTCACCAATGTTTCTTTTACAATCACATCTTTAGATTCTTGCTTTTTTACTGCTTTCTAGATAAGGATTACGATACTCTACATAGAATTATTCCATTACTTGGCAGCATTCCATAGAGAGACAAGAATTATTTTGAATCCTTCTCAAAATCACCCAACACAAGCCCAATTCCTATTCTAAGTCCTCTGAAATATCCTTTCATCAGATGCTTCCTAATTCTTTAAATTATCTGTATGTCCCTTCTCTCTTTGATTGAAGGGCTTTAAGAGAATGAATAAATGAGGGAATGAATAAATTAGGAAATGAATAAATGACAACTCTTTTTTCAAAAATATTTTTTTTATTTCAGAAAGGGGGAAGAGGAAAGAGAGAGAGAGAGAGAGAGAGAGAGAGAGAGAGAGAGAGAGAGAGAGAAAGAGAAACATCAATGATAAGAGAGAATCATTGATTGGCTGGCTCTTTGCATGCCCTACATTGGGGCTCAAGCCTGCAACCCAGGCCTGTATCTTGACTGGGAATAGAACTGCGATTTCTTGGTTCATAGGTCAATGCTCAACCACAGAGCCACATCAGCAGGGCTGAATGACAGCTCTTAACTTGTATTCGTCTACAAGTTTTGTGTATTCAAGCATGTGATCATGCCCCTCCCTCTCAATTTTCAGATTTAAATTTTAGTCATAAAATAAATGTGAAATGAATGAAATAGCCTTTGTTACCCTTTACTCTTCTCTCTGCTGGGATTGCTTTGTGGAACATTCACCCTCTGTTATCGCCATTACAGACCCCCCCCCCCCACCCAGGACTGAGAATCCAGACAGCAATTTCTATTTTCATTTCTCTCAAAGCCTTCTCCAATCTAAGTTACGGACCTTGAAGGCTTTTTATTTTGTTTTCACTTGACTCATACACAAGAAAGTGATTTGGCCTCAGAGAGTTTGTTGGTCAAGGTGCAGCTGTGTAAGTGCAGTTTTAAGAACAAAGGGGACATCTGCAATACTTTCAACAATAAAGATAAATTAAGGGGAATCAAAGAACCCCAGTTCTTATTTCTAATGGCTACTGGGACTCAGATTTCCTCTCTCAACAGCTGCTTCTCTCAGCTATTATACATTCTTTAGAATATGGAAAAATCTGGAAAATATGGGTTGCAGACTAAGCAATCTGGTTTGCTGCTTATGTAGGAGAGCTAGTGTCTAAGCCCTTTAGGGAGGACATTTCTTGGGACAAATTAGTTGGGAAAAGTATTTCAAGCATTTATAAAGTTCTCAGTAGCTTCCCATACCCATATATTATTAGGACAATAAAAGCCCTTTGTGAATTAGTCCCTTCTATTAGGAATATAATTATGAGGGATACAGTTACAAGAATGATGTTCAATGGTTAAGTTTAGTAACTGTTTTGGGAAACAAAAAGATAGATTTAAGTTACCAAAAACTATCTTTTTTTTTCCTTTTTAAAAAAATATATTTTATTGATTTTTTACAGAGAGGAAGGGGGAGAGATAGAGAGTTAGAAACATCGATCAGCTGCCTCCTGCACATCTCCTACTGGGGATGTGCCTGCAACCCAGGTACATGCCCTTGACCGGAATCAAACCTGGTACCTTTCAATCTGCAGGCCGATGCTCTATCCACTGAGCCAAACCAGTTTTGGCCCAAAAACTATCTTAAAAGAAAAGGAAAAATGTTATCCCAATATGCAAGTACAATGCAACATATGCTCATTTGAAAACCATTTCTTTTATTTATTTTTTTGATTGAATCTATTGGGGTGACATTGGTTTGCATAACCATACAGGTTTCAAGTATGCAGTTTAATAAAACATCATCTGCACACTGTGTCATGTGCCCATCACCCCAAGCAGTCTCTTTCTATCCCCATTTTCTCCACCTTTGTCCACCTCCATGTAGCTCCCAGCCTTCTTTCCCTCTGGCTATCACCACACTGTTGTCAATGTCTATGTGTTATGTGTATATGTTTTTTGATTAACCCCTTGACCTTCTCATCCAGTCCCACAAACCTCCTTCCCTCTGGCAGTTGTCAGAATGTTCCTCTCTTTTTTTTAATTTTATTGATTAAGGTATTACATGTGTCCTTATCCCCCTTATTGCTCCCTCCCCCCTGGTGTCTGTGTCAATTGGTTATGCTCATATGCATGCATATACGTCCTTTGGTTGATCTCTTAATCCCACCCTCCTCTACCTTCCCTCTGAGGTTTGAGCATCTGATTGATGCTTCTCTGTCTCTGGATCTGTTTTTATTCATCAGTTTATGTTGTTCATTATAATCCACAAATGAGTAAGATTATACGATATTTACCTTTCTCTGACTTATTTCGCTTAGCATAATGTTCTCCATCTCCATCCATGCTGTTGCAAATGGTAGGAGTTCCTTCTTTTTACAGCAGCATAGTATTCCATTGTGTAGATATACCACACTGTTCCTCTCTTTTTATTGTGCCTCTCTTTCTATTTTGTTGATCAATTTATTTTATTCATTAGATTCCATGTATGTGTGAAATCACATATTTGTTTTTCTCTGACTGGCGTATTTCACTTAGCATAATAATCTTCAGGTCCATCCATGCTATCACATAAGGCAAGAATTTCTTCTGTTTTTATGGTCACATATTATTCCATTCTGTAAATGTACCACAACTTTAATATCCACTCATCTTACATTGGCCTCTATAAACACAAGTCTGTTTTATTTTTGTTTGTTTTTTAATTTCTGATCATTTGTAGCTCTGCATATACTTGTGGGGGGTTAAGATATCAAACCATTTCTTTTATAGTGACAGAAAGGTAATACCAAAAAGTGGAGATATAGGCTTAAGAACATGAATTGTGAATATTCAACACTTTCTGACTGACAAAATTAGCCTACTAATTCCATATGCATCAACCTAATCTGAACCTAATTTGACATGAGTGTGGGCAGGAATGTGAGCTTCCACGGAGGTGTTGGGTGGAAACCAGAGTGTGCTAAAGGTGACAAATGAGAAGAGGCACTTTTGTATTACATAGTATGTGAGTCCAGGCATTTTTGTTTAACAATGATATAAGGCAAGATCCCTGTTTCGCCACTAACATGTAGCCTCATATCCTCTACCAATTAGTGACCACAAACAATAAACAATTTATTATCCAACCTGGGCAACTTTTAAAATTTTTACTGATTTTGGAGAGAGAGAGAGAGAGAGAGAGAGAGAGAAATATTGATGTGAAATTGGTTGCCTCCTGACTAGAGATTGAATCCACAATCCAGGTATGTTCCCTAACCTGGAATCCAACTGGAAACCTTTCTGGTGTATGGGATGATGCTCTAACTAACTGAGCACCCCAACCAGGCTAAGTAACTAGCATGTTGATTGATTACTTTTATGTATGCACAGACACTGTGTTTTTAGCCTACTATTTTTGAATTTTGTCATGTTCATGCCATATTTCAATAATCATAATGTTAAGTATATATTGTAGCTCCAGGTTGAAGCTGGTTTTTGGCTATGGAATTATAGGGACAAAAAATTAGTCTGCACTTTTTAAAAACTTAGTGTTGGATATTCACAAATTGCACAACAAAAGTGTTGCAGCAATTTATACCTCCAATGTTAAAAGACTACTGCCGTTGACTTAGATCTAAATGTGTATAAGATATCAAGACAGTCTAGCTTATTTACATTTATTTTACTTATTATTGAACACATTCATATACAGGTTGGGGCAAAGTAGGTTGGCAGCTGTGAGTACATGAAATATAGTGTTTATTCTTGTATTATTATTTATTATTATATTATTTTCTATATGAACAACTATAAACCTACTTTTGCCCTATCCTGTTCAGTATTAAACTACTAATTCCAATCTAAGTTTTAATTTGGTATAGTAGTTTTTCTTTTAACCTACCTAAAATGACACATTGGGTATCTTATAGTCAACAAATCAAAAAACATATTCAACAATTCCTTTTATTAAAGCTGCCTGAACATTCTTTGGTTTTGCAAAACTCTCATTGCTTTTTCTTGGACATTATCTACACTAATAAAAGACAAAGATGCTAATTGACCATACCTTTGCTATGCCTCAAGCCACGCCCACCAGCCAATCGGAGCGACTATATGCAAATTAACCCAACCAACATGGCGGCCGGCAGCCACGGAGCTGGAGCAAGCAGGAGGCTTGGTTGCCCCGGCGATGGAGGAAGCCAAACTTCCCGCCAGCAGCTGTGTGCTCCACTCAAGGCAACAAAGTTTCAATTATAGAAGACAAATAAATCCCAGATACCTGCTTCCAGTCATCCTCCACTGTGAGCTTGGGTGGCTGGGGCCGTGGCCAGCCTGAAAACATCCATCAGCCCCTTACCCAGACTGGCCAGGCACCCCAGCGGGGCCCCAACCCTGAAGGGGCTGTGGCCAGCCTGAAAACAGCTATCAGCCACTCACCCATGCTGGCCACATCCTCATGGGGTAAGGGTCCCCACTGGGGGCCTTGGCCAGCCCTGCAAACAGCCATCAGCCCCTCACCCAGGCTAGCCAGGTACCCCAGCAGGACCCCCCTCCCTGAAGGGGGTGTGGCCAGCCTGAAAATGGCCCTCAGTCCCTCACCATGCTGGCCAGGCACCCCAGCAGGACCCCAACCCTGATCCGGGACACCCTTCAGGGCAAACCAGCTGGCCCCCACCCATGCACCAGGCCTCTCTATATATAATAAAAGGGTAATATGCAAATTGACCCTAACAGCAGAATGACTGGGAATGACTGGTCACTATGATACACACTGACCACCAGGGGGCAGACACTCAATGCAGTAGCTGTCCCCCTGGTGGTCTGTGCACTCCCACAGGGGGAGCTCTGCTCAGCCACAAGCCAGGCTGACAGCTGCCAGCACAGTGGTGGTGGTGGGAGCCTCTCCCGCCTCCTCAGCAGCGATAAGGATGTCCGACTGCAGTTTAGGCCTGCTCCCCGCTGGCAAGTGGACATCCCTGAGGGCTCCTGGGCTGCCAGAGGGATGTCTGACCACCAGCTTAGGCCCAATCCCCCGGAGAGTGGGCCTAAGCCAGCAGGTGGTCATCCCCTGAGGGGTCCTAGACTGTGAGAGGGCACAGGCTGGGCTGAGGGACCCCCCTGAGTGCACAAATTTTTGTTCACTGGGCCTCTAGTCATTATATAATGACCTTAAACAGCAATCCCTGCTGGTAATCATATCTAATTGCAGGTCATGTAGTCTGATCCTTGTAAGATGTATCAACAATGACACAATTGGTATCTCCTGGGATTCATTAATAAGACAAATATCATTTCTTTGGTTCCCCTGCTGACATTAGCTCTGAGTATCTCAGTTTGTTTCATGTGAACTTACGAGTAGTGATAAACATAAAACTCAGTTTTATCAGCTAGCAATGGAAAAATGCAAGAAGCAAGAAGCACATCACATTGGGAAAGCAGTTACTTGACTGACAAGAACAACTTTAAATAGCTAGTTCCATGGAGATATGGTAATACCATGAAGAATTATCTCTCAGGGAACTTATTTGGAAAACTTAAGTTTCCTTGTTTGCATATATATTATTGAAGTATTGATGGCTTACAGAGGTCTTTCATATCAATTTTCTTAATCTCATCTTCCTAACCCTAAGAGATGCCAGTCTCTTTGTAGTTATACTATGGAAGAATTTATTGTATGTGTTCTCGGAGAGAGTAGCAAAAGATTTATGGAAATGTTGCAATGGGACTATTAAAGGAACCCCTTAAAAACTCAGTGGACTGATACTTTCCTAAAATAACAAAACACCATCTGTCAGACAGAATTTGTGTGGAGAGAGAATAATAACTTTTCATTTACTACATACACCAGGAGAACTGATAAATCTTCTTGAGGTCATGAATGTGTTTTGGAATACTTTCAATTTAAATTTCATTTGTGAAGAGAGCTGCCAGGAGGCACATTGGAGGCAGTCAATGGTATGTCATCATGATGCTGGCTGCTCACAGCACACCCTTAGTAAGAGAGAGCGCTGAATGTGTGAGACAGGAAAACTGGTCCAAGAGGCGGGGCGAGAAGGACTAGGGTGTTGAGCCAATTTTTCTAGGGGCCAAATGTCATGAGTATTGAAAAAAAATAGGAAAGAGAAATTACAAGTGGTAGACAGATTATATTAAATTTATTTCCTGGCTTGACTTCTCTTCTGAACTCATGGTACTACCAACATTAGTGAGAACAAATTGCTAATTATTGTCTTCAAGAAGCTTATTTCAACAGTAAAGCTATAGAATACATATTATGAACAAGCAATGGGCCAGGTAATAGTGATATTCAAATAAGTGTGATAACCTTTCTGTCCTTGTACTCACAGCAGAGTGGGGAAGCCAAGCAACCCAGACATTTCCCAGGGAATTTACAATGTGTATCCATAGTTTCATATGTACTGTGTGAGCCTTTTACTTCACTAAATGATACCTGAACTGACCATAAAGGACAAATATGGCTAAGTGGGTGTATTAGGGTTCCAGTAGGATACATGGAGACATTTATGAGGAGATTTATTATAGAAATTGATTCACAAGAAGATCAAGAGGTGCCATGATCTTCCATCTCTGAGCTGGAGAACCAGGGAAGGTGGTGATCTATTTCAGCTTGAGTCTCATGGCCCGAGAAGCAAGGGGATCTGAGTTGAAAGCCAGAGAGCAAGAAGTGCCATTTCAGAGTGTTGGAGAAGATGGGTGTCGTAGCTCAAGCAAAAAAAATGAATTTGCCCTTCCTCCATCATTGTGTGAGTGTGTGTTTGTTTGTTTGTGTGTGTGTGTGTGTGTGTGTGTGTGTGTGTGTGTGTGTGAATCATTCTTTGGCACTCAATATTTTCTAGTATATCCATTGCAAGATTTAAACTCTTAATGCAGATCATCCCAGTAGAGTTTCTTTGCATAAGTTGAGTTCTTAGTTTTATTTTGAAATTTTACTTCTCATCATCTTTTAATCTATTATTTCCAATTTTCTAAACATATTTAAATTTAGAAAATTTCCATAAAATTCCATCATACAAATCAAATATTTGATTTAAGTCATCATGTAGGCAAAGACATTAGTGTTAGACTGCACATTTGTGTTCCATATACGTCAATATTTTCAGGTTAAGAATTAATAGTGGGTTGTAAAATCAATCTAGCACACTCTTACTAGTAATTTAAAAAATAAAATATAGAATAAAATAATAGAAAACATAGTATATGCACACCCTAATGGTGAATATTGTTTCAGGAAACATTGTGTGTGTGTGTGTGTGTGTGTGTGTGTGTGTGTGTACTGAATAGCATATATTTATTTCTATAGATCATTGTATCTGTTTGTGTCCAATCAGGAAACAAAAAATTTACCAGTTTTTTAAAATACAGAATTTAACGAACTAATTGTTTACTAGAGATTCAGGAAGGTGAAAAGGCAAAAATAAGAAGGACCTACTGCCCAGCTGGAGATTGTGTTACTGAGCTCGAAGGATAGGCCTCACAGGGCTGGGACCCAGACTCTGAGGGGGGACACCCCCAGTGCGGGGTGCTGATGTCTCTAAGTGGGCACCATGATCCTGGGCCTGTACGTGCTGGAAAGACTGCTTACTGGAACCAGCAGTGCTTGGGTGTTGGGTGATGCTTGAAGGGAACCAGAAGGCAAAAACAAGGAAGAGGAAGAAAACAGGGAAGACCTTTCTAGTCACCCTCTTTGCAGATCCTAACAGAGAATGAGATGGCAAAGGATAAATGTGATCTGCTGAGTCCTAGCCCTAGCACCACAAAGCAGACTATAGAATGGTAGAATTGAAGCTAAGAAACAAGTTTTTTTCTCTCTCTCTCTTTCATATATATATATATATATATTTGCTATTTCAATTACAGGTAACAGAAATACAAAATAAGAAGTTCTGATAATTATAAATTAGAGATGATGAAAAATACCACACTATTTTCAGATCTTTAAAATCTTGAACATCAAGAATTTAATAACTCTCCCAGTTATGCTCAAAAATCCCTATCTGGATAGTTTTTAAAATGTTTCTTTTGTCCCACAAATTATGAATCCAAGTCTATACACTTTGCTAAATAAATAAGTCAAACATTATTCTATTTTGAAGAAACTGTTTCAGTTGCATATATCTACTAAAGAATGCAATTGGCCACAGATAATCTGCCTGACTAACTGTCCTGTTTTCTCACGGCTGCAGATGTCCTCCCCTCAACTCCTTACTTTCTAAGTCATGCTGGTTTTCAACCAGAAATGCTTTTATCGAAATAAGCAAACACAGAGATAACTAGAGTCTAATTTCAATATAGACAATGATAAAAAAATCAATGTTGTGGAATTTGTTATCTGAAAAAGACATGGAAAGTTTATAAGCATTATAAGTGTAGGACCAAATATAAAATCTGGTGATCAGAATATACTTGGGTTGAAGAATTTGTGAATAGCAGTATGAGTGTAGCAATCAAGGAGTCTAATAGAAAAGGTATTATTACAATTTGGGGGGAATTGACACTATGATCTAATTTATGCAGATGGCAATCACCCATTAAACATTTCCTTTGATTAATCCCTTTTGGCATTAAGTGAGTGAAATTTGTAGTTGTTTCATAAAGGGTCTTCTTTTTAATTAATTTGTACTCCTATTTTTCCTACTCTTATATGAGATGATAATTTCAAGTGATATACCAGAAAAAAAGATCATCAAGTACAGAGTTTTGAGGCAGCCAATATTTCTTTTTCTAGGTCCATTTTATAAAAATGAATATTTCCCTTTGGTTACAATATCACCTTTATAGGTAACAGTGAATACACCTGATGCTAATGCTATGTGGTTTCTTAAAAGAGTGACTGGCAAGTCAAGTTAAAAAAAATTTCTAAAGCAGTTAAATTATTTCTGAATATCATCAATTAGAGATGCTTTGAGCCTGTTTAGTTTGTTAGTGATCTGACTTTATCCTGGTGTAAAACTTGGAAAGTCAGTAATAAATTATGAGGATAATGCTTGGTATTGACATGGACAAGCAAAAGCAGAGCCACAGGGAAAGGCATGCGCTGGGTAAAGGTGCAGATGGACTTACATTAAACGACAGGTAGATGGGTACTTCCCTTTCTCCAGTGAGTTACACACTGTGTTCTAGAAATTGATGTTCATTCTCTCTAATGGGCTGGGTTAGGTATTCAGAAGAAAAATGGATTATTTGTCAGAATATACAAGTGTTACTTTGAGACCTCATAGACAGCCCAGAGTATATTGATAAGTCCAATAAGTCAGGCCACAGTAGGTTTTTAGTACTATGTTAGATGAAATTTCTGTCTTTGATAGGGGTTTTGCTGCCACTAAGACAATATATGATCTTAGGCCTAGAGAAGACCATTTGGAAAATTAAGAAAACTGCTCAGGAGGAAATACAAGGGCTGTCAGTGTTTTCTGTAGGCTTTCTGATTTTCATGGACAGTTTTGGCACAAGATTAGACTTTATATGTGCTGATGAATTTTCCTATAATGTAGTGGGCCTGCCAAAGATAAACTATGCTGGACATTAGTTAAAGCAGTGAAAACAGATTCTATGTAAACACCACTGACAGTAGGAGAAAGAGCTGAACTCTATTCTGATTTGCACAGAGGTAACTGGGCTTTTTAAAAGGAGAATGAGAGAGCCCTGACCAGGTGGTTCAGTGGGTTGGAGCATCTTCCCGAACACTAAAAGGTTATGGGTTGGATTCCTGATCACGGCACAGACCTACATTTCAGGTTCCATTCCTGGTCTATCCCCAGTCTGCACATGGTTGGGGTATATACGAGAGGTAACCAATCAGTGTTTCTCTCTCACAAAGATGTTTCTCTCTCTCTCTCTCTCTCTCTCTCTCTCTCTCTCTCTCTCTCTCCTCAAATTAATAAAACATCCATATGTGAGGATTAAAGACAAAAAGGAGAATGAGAGTGTAGGGAGGGGGAACACAAGTAGAGTCATGGAAGTGAAAAATTACAGAGAGTTGGTCAGGGTGAAAATGCCATTAGTCCTGCTTGGTCTCTGGATGGCAATTATCTAAGTTAGGACTCTATCAGCCCACAGAGACAGAAACTTTGTCTTTCCTGATGATCACTTTTTAAAATAAATACTTTCAGGTCCTTGAGAGAAGCAGTCCTCTAAGATACATATATATCTCAAGGGGACAATTGTGCTCTAAGAAAGGGTGGTAGGAGGCCTATTGTCAGGTATTGGCTACAATAAATGGTGAATTATCTTGACAGCCCTGAGCTTTTGCCAAAAGGAATTCAAAGGGGAGTTGGTCATCTCAGGGACTTGACCATGTGCTGCTAGAAGCCATCTGAACATTCAGTCAAGTCTTTAAATGCAGGGGCTTGGGTGGAGTTGTTAAATGCCAAGAGTTCTTATAAACCTCATTCCAGTGTCATTTACACCCTGAAAGTTCTAGAATAATTCTCACAGAGCTTTGTTCTAAAACTGAGCATTACAAAGTTTGTTTATGTAAGTAGGCTGTAGATTGGATTATTTGAATTGACGATTCTACTGGGTGTGGCACAGAGGACCACGCATGATAAGATATCATACATGAAATTCACTTTTCTGCAAGTGGAAATTTAAGGTCTTTATCCTTTGTAGAAGCCAGTGTTCCTGTCTGGCTGTATATTTTAAAAATCATGGCCTTTGGAAAGAAGGAAATTTACTTTACAGGATGCTTCTATTAGATCATGGAATCTTAGAAATAACAGTACAGTGTAACAGATGATACCCAAGAAATGACAGTAATTATTATAGGGTCCAAGGAAATGGATTAACTATAAAAAGTTGTCCATGTACTGTGGCTAGAATCACTGGACTTATATTGGAGTCCATTGGTTTCTTACCTATGGGTAAGGGATGATATTTAAATTTCTGGAGATGCCAGAATACCAAGATGTATTAAGCAGATTGAACAACTTTGTTTTCAATAGGCAGTCACAAGATTTGGTTTTGACATGACTGTGAATTTTTTTAAAAAGGGTTTTCATGATCAAGCCACTCTATTTCCATTATAATGAAACCAATTCATTATTTTCCTCTTTTGTTATTTTTGGTCCTACATTTTAGTAATTTGCTTTAAAAATTTCTTTAAAAGTGACATATCCATTTAAAGTATAGACATCCTATTTGTTTTACCCACACTCTACTGAGGTAGCAAAGGTGAACTTGCCTGGTGATATGGAGCATTTCTTAGAAAACTTGTAAACCCAGCAATCATGTAAGGCATTC
Organism: Myotis lucifugus; assembly: GCF_000147115.1. Classification (NCBI taxonomy): domain Eukaryota; kingdom Metazoa; phylum Chordata; class Mammalia; order Chiroptera; family Vespertilionidae; genus Myotis; species Myotis lucifugus. Next base: position 337,332 of record NW_005871418.1, on the reverse strand, counting down.
TTCCTTCAATGTGCCTCTTGTTCCCTTAAACTGCTTAAACTACAGGCAACTTGAAGACACCTATCTCTGGCACCCTAGCTTTGGTATGAATAGCTGCTTAATTAATCCAATCATATTTCAGTCCACAATTTTCAACCAGTGTGCTGTGGCAGGGACACTGGTGCGCCACAAGAATTTTTAAAATTTAGTCAGGGGCATTGACCTCTTTTCCCTTAGACTGTAAAAAAAAATGATAGCAGCCAATACAACAACAGCTGTCCATTGTGAATAAATCAAAATTATACCAATTTTTATCAGATTGGCAAAAATATGTAACATATATTTTTGGTGTGCTGCAGAATGTTAGTAATTAGTTTATGTGTGCCATGAGATGAAAAGGGTTGAAAATCACTGCTTTAAGTAAGTGAATGAAAGTGATTAAGTGGAACCATGGTGGGCCAGTTTTAGAACATCTTTTTAATATAATATCTTAGAGATGAAGAAAAGAAATAGATTGTCCACCACTTTTCCATATCTAATCCTGTGTTATCCATTTGTTGCTGGGACTATCTCTAAGGATTGTCTTGCATGAACCTAGATTCTATGCTAGATCTAAAAGGTGATATCATAATGGTGAACTGAATTTCAGCTCATGCAACACAGATGTCTCTGTTGCTTAGCCATTCTAATTTCACCATCTTCCAAATAGCTCATATAAATTCCTGCAGATTTGCATAATGACTTTTCAATGATGTCTGTCCTTTGCCAAGGCTATGGCCCCATCCCATATGTCTCATAAGACAAATACTACAGGGTATCACCTTGTGAATATTGATTAATTTCTTTCTATATCTTTTTTAGAATATGTACATATGGAATTGGACCCTAATCTATCAACTTACTTCCAATGGCTTAGGAAAACCACCTACAGATTCTGTGTGAGGAGAAGGGTAAGGAAATGTTGAGGAATATAAAATCAGAAGAGCTACCGAAGAAGTCCGCAATGTTCAAAGCCCCCTGAAGTGGCACATGAGGTTTAGAGAACAAGTATTAAATTAGCAGCCCTAATGTGTGAATAGTATTATTAATAAGTGGTAGTGTTCTCAGTCAAAGGTGTAAAAATCCCATTTCCCAAATCATACATTTCTGCTGATAAAGTTTAGATAAGTAAAGACACAGTTTATTTCTCTATGTCAAAATAAGCAAGTTTGATTTTGCCCAATAGGACTAGGATCAGAGCATATCTGAGACACTCTACAGAGTAAGTTGCAATCTGACCATAAGTGCCAGAAATAAGTGAGGTCTGGCAGATGCTGCTTCTGACACATCTCTTTTAGACATTTGGCTAAGCCACCATGACTTGCACCCGTGCCTTTTGACTGCCTCAAGAAATGATGCCTGATAACTTTCCAAATGCTGAGTGGACTTCAAAACCCAGGTCCCGTGGGTGTCTCCATGAGGTCTTTTCCAGCACTTCACACTTTCTGTTGCTGTTACAATTCAGTCCTTAGCACTTCTTTCGTGTGTTAGTTTTCATTAATTGGGTTAATGTATACATGCAGGCTTCAGACTTGTACAAATTTGAGGTGCTTTTATTAATATAACATGTACAATCAACTAACTTCAACAAAGGCTGAGCCTGTACTTATTAAGGTCCATTTGTTGAAAACTTCCTTAAAATATGTTCATAAGTGTTTCATAGAGTTAAAGCAAAACAACTCTAAAGTTTAAATATACTTTTTTTATTTAGGATATGTCAGATTTTTTAATAAGCTACTTACTATATATTATGACTATACCAGACAAGAGATTAAATACATCTATATATTTATATGTACATATATTTATAGATAGATATTACTTATTTATCTACCTAGTTTAATGTGTAAACTTTCTTGGCTATAAAATGTTTTTATTTTTTAAGAACATTTGGAGACACTATTTTCCATGGGATTCATTTTTATAAATGGTGAGGACACTTTGAGGATAGTGAGCACATTTGTTATCATTTCACTCATTACACTTAGATGCCCAATTAAGTTCCAAGTGATTAGGGAATTAAAGGAACTGAGATAATATTTATTGCGTCTTAAGTATGCACAATGTTCTATGCTAAAGACTTTATAGATGAAGGCCTAGTTAATCTGTGCAGCATTTCTATATTATCTTTGGTATTTACTCCATTTTATGGTTGAGGAAATTAAATTCAAAGAGTAATTTGCCCAAGGTTGCACAACAGAATTGTCAAATATTGGATGTAATCACAGTTTATGAAATGTTCAGTAAAACTGCTAAGTACTTTATCGCTATTATTTTTATATCCCATAAATAGCTAGTCATAACTTTAGGTAGTTGTTGATTTTTTATGTTTTGTATACATTTATGAGTAGCATAAAAAAGGTTAGATAATAAACCTACGTAAGTAAGTTAACATGGGCCAAACTTCATATGAATTTGGCAATTGCTGTTATAACTATCAATTTTGCAATAAAAAAGAACTCATAGTCCTGAATTATTTCTCATTTCAATGTTTAGAGACAATAACTAGCACAAAACACTTACCGGGGATTAATGGCCATCTGAAGTTAACTGTCCTCAACTCTCTCTTAGGCCATTAACTCTCCCTATTTGTCATTCATTCTTTAAAGGTACCACACATTCAAATTGGTATTTCTTAAACAATAATCCTTGGGTCCTTAAGTGAAAACAATATAAGGGGTCACTATTGGATCTTTTCATTTTGTCTCCACATTTATATTTGAATTAAAAGATGCCAAAATGTGTTTACTTAGTCCTAATAACTATAAATATTTGAAAAACATATAATTGTTGATTTTTAGAACATTGATCATCTTAAGCTGTTCCCCTCAACCTCTGTACTGCAGAATAAAGTATTTTTGTGCTCTGGCCAGTGTGGCTCAGTTAGTTGGAGTATCATCCTGTACACCGAAAGATTGCAGGTTCAATTCCTGGTCAAGGCACATACCTAAGTAGTAGGTTCATTCCCCAGGACAGGGCTCATGCAGGAGGCAATGGATCTCTCTCTCTCTCTCTCTCTCTCTCTCTCTCTCTCTCAATCAATAAGCATGTCTCTGGCAAATATATGTATTAGAATGGTCAGGTGACATTAGTCTCTTCTTTATAAACAAAAGAACTTTTCTCCAATACAAATGGTAAAGAATTATATTTATCCTCCAAATAATAGTGTGTCTTGGAATAGTTGTTTTGATAATCTTAACTATAAATTCATGTTCAAAAATGCAAAATATTTTCTAGCAAAAGTTAGATGCCTTTCGTGACCCATTGGCTTCCTATAGCAAGTCATATTGTATTTGTGGTTCTTTAGTTTTCTACAAATTCTCTGTGTCAGAAAGGGCTATAGTATCTATATATTCAGGTAGATAAGGGGACAAGGAATATATAAGTCAGTCCACTCCAGAAAGCTGTTGACTGAGAGCTGAATACATTAATCCTGTGAAAGTCACAGTTTAGTGAAAGCTTTCTTGCTTATCTTTGAGAAAATCACTAACTAAAGAGATGTGTCAAGTAGATGCCTTATTTGACCTAGACAGTTTATCTTTCTCATCTAGTTTATCTAGATTAGCTTTTTTCATTCTAAATGGTTGAGTTATCTTTGTTATCACTGCAAATATCACAAAGCATAAAAACTCTATAAGACTTGTGATGAGATATCTTTTTATTGAAAAATATTTTAATGTTAAAATAACCCAGGTCAATGATGTTTGTTGCCAGTCACCTAAGTGATGATATCTTGCTTTTGCTTTCTATGCCATTGTTTACATAGCCTTTAACATTTATTATGAAAAGATCGGTGTCTCACGGAAGGGAGAAAAAATACATCCACTCTTTCATGTCTTTAATTCCATTTTGAAATCTGTCTTTTATTATTTGTTCCCTTTGATATTGTTCTTCTTATGTAAAATATATCCTATTACTTTTCCAAATAATAGATCTCTCACTCTTAACGTGACTTGTCTTCTTTATTGCTTTGCAGTAGACAAATGGGTAATTTGAAGTGTTTAATTCATTTGAATAGTGACTGCAATATAAAGATGAGACCATTTTAAAAAATTCTGAGAAAATTGATGAAAAAAAAACACACTTTTTCAAGATGTGCTGTTTGGTTAATATATTTGAAACAAATATGATATTATTTAAGAATATTTATCTACAATGCCCTATACACTATGAGGGATAAGATGAGTGCCCTGTTATGTAGAGTGTCTTATTATCAAGGGTTTAGAACCCTTTGATCAGATCAAAGCAGTAGAGATTCCAGATACTGAAATTATGTTTCCTGAAAACCAACCTGACCAAGTCATGACCACATTTAGAATTTCAGCTAGGTTTGGAATCATTAACTCTGTGGATAGAAAGCTGGCATGAACTAGGAAGACAAAATTCATTGTCGTTTAAGTTTTAGGTTCATCTTGCTAAAAATATAGAAGTGATATATTGGGAAACTGAGGCCAAATCTTACTGACTGGAATTTAATGATAAGAAAGGGCATAGTTTTGTGTGATTACCACAGAGAGCAAGACTAAATCTCCTAATTAGAAGCAGAGATATGGGAAAGACTCTTCTTTTATTAGGCTAATTAATGATCTTATAATAGTCTGTATGGCTATTTACATGAGAGATCTACTACTTTTAATTGTGTAATTGTCTACAAGTTAGCTTAGCTGGACTGCCATTATTTTTTTATCTGAAAATTGGGAATAATAGTAGCTTTATAAGGTAATTGTGAAAATTGTGAAATTAAATTGTATATATATATGTATAATCTTAGAATTATATCTTAAATATAGTCAATCCTTTGTATGTGCTATTATTATTACATTATTATTCTCTGTGGAGCTGACTCTTGCAAGGAGAAGTTGAACAAGGCAAGGACTTTTCATTGAATAATTGTCACAATGCAAAGGGAAATGAGGGACTAAATGAATCATTTTTCTGTGTGTGAAATAAGCTTATTTTTTCATTTTCCTAAAATAAAAATGAGTAAATTCATTACTAATTGAGTCACCAATTATTTCCTTAATTCTCTCTCACACCTGAGTTCTATGCTACCTGCTTCCTTTACAAACCAATTCAGAGCACCGGACTGCTAATCCTCCTCTTGACGCTAAGGTCTTCCACAATCTGGGTGATTTCAAATCCTGGAGCCTGACTTATGTTGCTTTTCTGACCTCCAATGAACTATCTCAACTCTAACATCCACTCCTGGAGGCATAGCTTTGCTCTTATCATCATGGAACCCTCTAAAACTAAAATCTTAAATGAAAATACCTCAGTTTATGACTGCAACCTCATATCCTCGCAATTATCTTCCGCTTTTCCCCATTCAGCTTTGCTTTGGCTTTTTTGAGACCTGTTGCTGCTTCTATTCTTCCAGGCCACTTCTGACTGCTCTTCCTTTGTCCTGTGAAACTTCTCTCACATCTGCCTTAAATACTCCAACATGAGAGAGGTCATTCTTACATTCTACCTTCTCTCCTTTGTACAGGAGCTCTGAGCAAGACAGAGGAATATCTTTTGACCATTCACCTCGGTGCCCTTACAGAGTCCCATTGCCCAGTCCCACTGGGCGCGCAATACTATCTAGTAATTTTCCATAATGACTGTTTCAGGTTGTCTCATGTCTTTTCTAGCCCTTATTTCATATTCCACTTTTACCCTTGTATCACTCCTCCATATAAACAACATAATTCTGAAGAGAGAATTTCATTTATGTCCTACAGAAAATTAGTATATATATATATATATATATATATATATATATATATCTCAGCAATTGAAAATCCCTTAATATTTTATATTGTATCCCTCTACTTCCATCTACAATACTACCATCTTTCCACATTGTCACAGGGGAAATGTAGAACTAGAGCTTGTGAATGTGATACCTCTCCTTGTAATGGACCCACATCTATCTCAAGTGAATTTATTGATCAATTTTTCATTCTATGCTCAACTTTCCTTCTCTAAGGCCTCTTTCCCATCAGCATTTAAACCTATTTTGATCTCTTCTATTTATTTTTCCAACATGAACCTTTGATCCTATGATACCTTTTCTTCCCTTGACATTTTGTGTTTCTACTTTCTCTTTTCCCAGAAATTTCTCAACCCACTACAATCCAGTTTCTGCTGTATTACTTTCCAAAACTGCTGTGGCAAAGGTCATGGATGCTTACTCAGTTTCTTAGAAATTCTTATGGATACCGTTCATTTTTATAATTTTTAACAATTCCATCCTTACTCCTTTTGAGAGCATCTGTTACTGAATCCAATTCTACAATCTCATTTATTGGTTCTTCTTTTTCTCTGTCTTTAATGTTGGTGCTACTCTTCATTCACTTCTCTGTATGTGTGATTTCATTCACATCATAGTTACAGGAACAGCCTGTGTATCTTTCTCATTAATAGTTCTTTCCTTGAAGTAGTTTTAGATAGCTAAGAACTTACTGCATATGCATCAAACTAAAATATGAACCCAAAACTTACCATGTCTAAACCTTCCACCCAAATTTATCTATTTTTATAACCACTGTACTAGTTAACTTAACCCTTAATTAAGTTAAAAATTTACTAATTTATGTTGACTCCATTTTTATCTTTGCCCCAAATCTAATCAATGTACTAAATTATTTTTAAAGTTATGCTTAGAAATTTTCAATCATACTTATTTTATTCTTCATTACCACTACAAATGCATTCTTTAAGACTCCAGTCTTTATTTGGTCCAATCCATTTACCAGGTGAACTCCATGATAATTGTTTTGAAATATAGTCATGACAATAGCATATACTTAAGTCTGGGCTCTAGTATCCTTTTAAATTTTCAAATTTGTTGATGAGAATGAAAGAGCCAAACTTACAAAATACATAATTAAATTGTCAAAAAAACACCAGCACTCATCAAAATTACAACATTTTTAACTTGAATGAACTTACAATTGCATATATTTCATGAAGCTAAAACTAAAAATCTAATTTATTAAACACATATTATATTCCCCTGTACTAATAGACTCGATGTTGCATTTTAGGTGGTAAAATTAATAAATTTATAATGTGAAAAGAGAGATTTTATTGAGCTAATTTAGCAAATTTCTTTTTCTTTTTAATTGTTTTAAGTTAGAAATATCATTCTGATTTGTATAGCTAATACTTTAAAGTTTGACAATTTGATAATATTTTTTTCTAAATTAACTGAAGAAAAGGTAGTCTGATTGTACTTAGTTTAGATTCTTTAAAAATGAGACATCTCTTATTAGAGCAGTATTTTAGCTAACCAATATGTACTATTTAATAAATGATGGCTGAATAAATGTCTGGTCCCCAAAGCTTTTCTTTAGACTGCACTAAAAGAAAAAAGAAGTTATTTTTAGAGTGGTTGCTTAAATCTGTCTAAGTTATTTCTTGCCTATTACTATCACACTTCTATTTATGATCATTCCTTATCATTAATCCATGCTTGCAACTGAATATTTATTTGTTGAGATTGCACTAAAAAGTTTCCTTGAAAGAGACTGCAGCATTTTAACATTATGTTCTAATAAATGCCCTTACACAAACATCAGTGTTTACCGGCCATAAATTAGAAAGCAATGTTTTGCTTGGCACTATTTTAGTTCATTTGCTTTTTCCTTTTCCAGTGAGAAAATATGCTGCATAGGAATTTTATTTTAGGGCTATTAAAACCATTTCTGAACATTTTAATATAATTTTAAGTGAATTCAGATTTCTTAATATAATTATAAAGACTAATTTACATAAAACTAACTAGTGCAAATGAAATCTTGAGACAGTTAAATTTTTATAGCCCAGTATTGATAATCCAGTATGTTATATATAGAAATAAAATTTATTTAACATCAATAATAATATTTAGTTCAAGTTAATGCTTAAAATGTATAACCTGTGGAAGGGCTACATTATGACTATCATGAAACCTAGGCACTTTTTTTCCTGAATGGGACCCTTTTATTATAAAAAATTAAGATCATATCTTATGATCATATTGGTATAAAGATAAACATAATCCAGGCTCAAAATACCATTATAGCTAGTTTACTGTTGTACTATTCATGATTTTCTCAGGGGATGAAGGAGTTACATCTTCAAAATAGTCCGATCTATTCTTATAATCAAAGGCTATAATACAAACATTAAATTGCTACTGATTGATTTGGTAATATGATAGTGATGAGATCAATCATAATGTGTTATTGGCATTGTGATTGAAAGAAATTAAATAAGTTAGTCTATTACATTGTTTTGACCAAAATATAAAACTTACAGGCTTATTAGTTCTCTCTACATTTATTTACTGACATTGGCAATCATTGGATAACATGGAAAAATATAAAATATATCAGAAATATATAAAATATATCAGAAAAATATAAAATATATCGATCTTTTCAGATTTCAAATGCTTCCTGACCAATGATTTGTAACTGAAGAGTAAAATGATTGTTGATCCATAATTCTTTCATTAATATAAAATTTTAATTTTTAATAATCTGAAATAGACTTATTGCTATTTTCAATGGTGATATCAAGGCATGCATAAATATGAACATGCTTAAATAAATATTAAGAAACCACAGGAATAATCTGTATTTTCTTTAGAAATAAATATTTTTCAGGAAATTTGCATTGATATAATTGCAAATGTACTATTGAATATCACAGTGAGAATCAACAACTGATTCATTCAGCTGTGCACTTGTAACAGCTTTGAGATGAAAATTAGATGAATTTTAACTGTGGATTGTGAAGCCTAAAGTGTTTATAGCAGTTCTACAGTTATATGTCATATTTCTACTGATTTCATTTGTAATACTCACTGAACCCGAGCAACATAAAAAAGTATAGTTCTTTCTGAAGACATTGCTATTTAGAATCGGTTTGTCTTATTGACCCACTGCTGAAAACTATGTAGTATTTACTTTACATTTAAGCTTTCCTGCAATTCTACTAACTAGAATTTTACATTTGAAAGAAGAAACAATGTGGAAAGAGGATGAGCTTTGAGTAGAGGCAACAGTGGACTTGCATACTAGCTCAGCCAAGATTCAGCTGTAGAGGGGTTATTTTCACAATCTGTACTCTCAATCATTATTTTGTGCTGTATCTTGAAATTTGAGTCAATCTCTTCCCCACATCCACTCCCACAAAACAAATTTTTTAAAAAAAGCAAGTGGGGGAAGAACTTCTGGGTTTTGAATGGTCAATGAAGTTTGATAATGTGTCAAGCTATCTTTATTTGATTCAAAAAGTCATAGACCACACAGTAAATATGTTACTCGTTCACACACACAAACACAAATACACACACACACACAAACCCCCACACACACAGTAAAGAGAAAAGGTTAGGGCTTCCATACACAATACTCAATGTATTAGTTAAGGCTGAAATAATTTGCTGCTATAACAAACAACCCCCAAATTTATATTCACAAATTTCAGCTGCTTTATACAGCACGTGTTTATTGCTCAGTTACTTAAAAATAATTACAAGGCAGTTTCCATATAACCTTTAAAAGAATGTTAATGTCATTTTCTTTGACCTCTCATATTTTGAGGCATTGAAAGCTGTATTCTTCCTATATACAAGTAAGTCATGTTAAAATAAGAAATATGTAAAGAGCTTCAGTCCTCCTATTCCCAAGGGTTCTAAAATAAATCTTTCTGCTTATAGTTATAAGATCTAATGTCAATGAGAGATGAATTCTAGGCACCCATGGACCCAGGAGCATACAAAGGTGGTGGGTGGAGAGAATTGGCAATAGGAGTTGTCAGCCCGTTAGGAGTGTTGGATCACTGATATTACCAGTGCATGGTGATAATAAAATTAGATTGCTTTTAGTCAATTTTGTTAATTTTTTTATATTCTCTATAAACAGTACTTTTATTGTCTGTACTCAATGAAGGCATATCCCTGGGCCTGCTCTTGGTGAGACAATAGAGACCTTCTAAACCAAATGTTTCTTATTCCTAACAATGAAACCTCCGTTTGCAGGGTTTTACATTTATGTGCTGTACTGAATACTTCAGTTCCCCACTGTGCTTGAAGCTCACTACTCAGCGACTTGCAGGGCTGGGGCTGGAGTTCACTAAGGAGTACATGCCATTTCACATTCCAATTTTATTTCCAATCATTTTCCAAATGATTTAAAAAAAAATCCAAAAACCAAAACTGAAACCCTAAAACCTGTACGTTATACTGGCCTTTCTGTTTCCGACCTCTGCATTTACCTACATCCACAACACTAGCCAGCGTTCTGCTTTGGTTGGCTAGATTATTGGCAACCTTGGTGATTTTTCTGTGTAGATTAGAACATGTTCAGTTCTGGAACATCATGAACTGCTGTGTTTTGTCTACATGGTTAGTGTTTTCTCTTCCACCACCAGTAACCACTGCTGAACCACAACAAAAGTGACTTCCTTTTAAGCGTGAGCCTTGCATACCCTTGTTTCCTTTCTGAGTTTCCCCAGATCCTGCTTCTAGTCAACCTCATGTCTAACCCTCCTCAGTATCTAATGGAATGCAGTTATTCCTAATTAATACTGAAATACAATTTTTTTTATCAAACATAAAGATAGAAAGAGAAATAACTCAGTAAAATATTTATTTGGAAACTACATCTGTGAGTTCCCTAAAGGCATTTACTTTTAGGTTTTTGTATTTTTTCACAGAACAAATAAGGATATTTAAAGATTTAAAAATTTTAATATGATCATTTCTAATCTACCAGAAAGAAATATAGGTTGCTATTATGTATGACTTACCTTACATCTGCATTTTGAAAGCTTACTTTTGAGTATAGGAAAGAAATGTTTATCTGCATTAACAAGAAACATGGCTTTCTTAGAAAAATGATATTTTCAGATAATCCAAAGATTGGATTTTCTCCAGTACTTTAAATTTTAATCCCTGTCAAACACTTATTTTTATATTTTGTGGAGACATAGAAATAACATTTTTCAAAAGCCCCATAGTTATTCAGTACAGCACATAAATGTAAAACAGTGAAGGAGCAAGAAGATGGCTTTGAATCATCCAAAGATAGAAGAAATGCTGATGTAACTCTGGCCAATGGTACTTCCTCCAGTAATGATTCAAACCTTTTAGAAGAGAGACTTAGAAAACTCGATAATCTGTTAGTGTTCAGATGACAATAAAGTTGCTAATCAATGAAAAAATCTAAACAGATAGCAAGCATTCATTTTTTATTCTATATTAGACAGTATAGTTAGAACAGTGAGAATTAGATAGGAAGCACCTATACCTAAACAAATGTCATTAGAAAATTTTGCTTGAATTACTTAAATTATAAAGTTATATTAGTCTCTGTTCATTCTGTTCTCACAATCCAAAGTGCCATCCAATTATTTTTGCTATTCTAAAAAGTCAGGTTCCTCTGCTTATATAATAACATGGTGGTCAGTTAGGAATAAGAATGAGAATTAACAATTCACACCTATAAAAGGTAAGAAATTAATTTTACCTAAATCTCTTTGATTCTCAGGGGACTGCATTTTTATCCAAGCTTATTTTTAAATAATTCACAATAGAGAGACTGGATATACACAAGGACAATGGCCAGATCACATATGCCACCAAAACTCAGAATCACACAATAATCCCAGAACTAAACCACATTGTCTACAGAACTATCAGAGCTTGGCCAATGACTGCCAATTTTCCCATTTTTACCCCCACTGCCAATTCAGGACCAAGCAAAGAAATCAGAGTATGCTCTCGAAATCAGTCATATATGATATTCTACTAAATCGCTCACCACCAACTTCTACATGTCAATAATTTGTAATCGGAACATAACTGAAGCCTCTCCTTATTTATATTATAAAGTTTCCCACTTCCCTGATCACATTTGAATTTCTACCAAACATGAATGATAGAGCCTGACTCCTTTGCAAAGGAAATTCTGAAAGATTTTTGTTCTGAATGATTCTGAATTCTGTTTGTTCTCATTTTGGTAGATTTTGCTTATTTCCGCACACCACATACTCTGTTTCTGGTAAGTGGGCCTCTTCACACCTCACAGATTTACCATGCTTGTATAGCTGAATTTTTACTCATCCTATTCTTACAATTTCTAGTGTCCTCCAGTCTTTTTAACCAAGTCAAATTCTACCCAATCATCATGGTCTCCCTCAAGTTCCAACTCTGCTTCAGATAGTTTTTATAATCTAGTAACTCCAAAAATTATTCTTTCCCATCTCACCTGACCTTTCTCTTTTCTTTTTTCATCTACATTGTCTCTACCACAAAACCCAAACCTTTGTGCTTAATTTTTTTTAATCTAGCAGAGTCACATTTGATGTGCTCCCTGATAATGTAAATCATAATTCAGGAAAGTGCCAGGTAAGACCACATTGGGAGGTTTAAGAAATATACCTCCTGGTTGATTCAAATGCCATTTAGAAAACCCATCAAGGTAACAGTGACTTTAGGATTCATGACAGGCTTTCTTCTTATACCAGCATACTGTGGTCTGGCAGCATCCCCGACTCTCAAGAAATCCGTTATTACAAGGGTCTACAATGATGGAAAGTGAAAACATTAGAAAAAGGCACACTTGTAGTGTTATGAATGCATAGATATATTTGTAATGTTTCAAACCCACAGAATGAATAATAAAATGAGGAAATCAGTCTTCCATGCATGCATGCGTATACACACACACACACACACACACACACACACAAACACACACTATTCCTGTCCTGTATTCTCAAAGTTATACATTTCCATTAACAAAGAGATTCTCATTGTTTTATTCATCCGGAGAAACACTGTGGTCCTTTTTACTGACTCTGCAGTTGACCATTAAGAAGTCTCCAACCCCTACTGAGCTGAGGAATTTTTAAAGTGTATAAATGTGTTTGTTTTGTTTTTGTAATCTTTTAATCTAGAGAACAACAAATTTGGTAAATACTAAGAAATATAATTTAAAAACCCTAGACCTTATAGTATTTGTCATTGAATTACAATCTAAAATCATATCTATACTAATAAAAGGATAATATGCTAATTAGAATGGATGTCTTCTGGATGGCCATCTGGACATCCTTCCGGACAAAAGCTGCAGTGGTTGCCTGACACTCAGGCAAGCTGTGATCGATGGCGGCTCACACTGCCCAGGGCCAGCCCAGAGGCTCAGGAAGCCACGGCGGCGGCTGGCAGTGGCAGCAGCAGCAGCGTGATGGGGCCATCGCCTTCCCCTGATCAGCCTGGTCGCCTCCTGCAGAGGGAGGCCAGACTGTGGCTTAGCCATAAGTAGGACATCCCCTGAGGGCTCCTGGACTGTGAGAGGGGGCAGGCCAGGCTGAGGGACCCTTCCCTGAGCACTAATTTTTGTGCACTGGGCCTCTAGTAGCTTTTAAAGGATGTATGCATATAATTATGGATTCAGAGACTTTCAGATTTCACATGTTAAATAACTATGGCCATTGCTATATTCATACTCAATACATCAACTTGATCAGTAGGTGCTCCCTCTATGGCTTCCTTTGCCATGACTGGAGTAGTCTCTGAAAGCTTTCTGAGTTTATTGCTCAACCGAAATATCAGGCTTTCCTTAGTGGTCTCCTGCCTCAGGTACTGGGTGAAAAAAGAGAACATTTCTCTAGAGAATTTTGTAATTTTTATGAAAAATTTATAGAAAAATGGATATTAGAATCTGAGTACCAAGGGCATTGTACTTTTGAGCCATTTCAGTGGAAAAGATAGAAAACATAGTTTTTTTGCTTTTATTCTTGTAAAGTTATGTTGATCTTTATAATTTTTTATCAACAATATACTTTTTATATTTAAATACTTAACATTGTAATTATACCTTATTTCTTTTTATCTTGTAAGCATTAATTGCTAATAAGCTATATTAAAATGAAAATATATAATTACATATTTATCTTTCTCGTGTGTGTGTGTGTGTGTGTGTGTGTGTAGTAGGTGTCTGGATAAATTAACCAAATCTACCTCCTATTATCTAATTTTTAGTAATATTAAAATCCAAGTATTTTCAACATCATTTCAATTTAGCTCTAATAAATTTTATCTTAATATTAGAGCTTTATTAAATATATCATTCTTATTTATAGGGTAAAGATTCTTCTTTAGACATCATTATGTATATCATTCTCTTACCAATTTAATATATTTTGTATCTATTCTTATATATGATTTGAAATAATTACTCCAATTAGCATTATCTTGACCCAGTATTATTCAAGTCTTTACTTTCCTTCAGAAAGTTAGGATATCAAGCTGATATCCAGAATCTTTGAATTCCTAAATATTAAGTGGAATTCGCTAATGAAATCATATGAAACTGGAGTGAAGAAGGTTTTATCTATTATATAATATTTTTCATAAATAAACAAATATTTATATTATATATTACTTCTTGAATGAAGTTTGTAGTTTGTGTCATGTAAGGTATTTGTCTATTTCATTGAAGCTTTTGAGTTTATTGACACATAGATCTTCCTAACATTCCCTTATTGACTTGTTAAGACTTATGAGATCTGCGTAATGTCACCTCCCTTTTTCCTGATCATGATAACATATTTTTTCTCATATTTTATGATCAGCTTGGCTGAAGGTTTATCAATTTTATTGATCTTTTCTTAGAAAAATCTCTTTTCTGCATTGATATTCTCTAGTATATTTCTGCTTTTTATGTCATTGTTTTCTGTCTTTCTATTTATTATTTCTTTTCTTTTGTTAAATTTTAGTTTAATCTCTTTTCTAATTTCTTAAGGTAGATACTAAGGTCATAAATATTAAATCTTTCTACTTTTGCTTTAATGAGTGTATTTCATTCTATACTTATTTCCCCTAAGCACTGTTTCAGCTGGGACCTAGAAATTGTTGATTTTTTTCACTGATGTGTAAATTATTCAACCTTCTGGCCCTTTAGATACAGTTCCTCATGTTGTGACCCAACCATAAAATTATTTTCGTTGCTACTTCATAGCTGTAATGTTGCTACTGTGATGAATCGTAATGTAAATATCTGATATGCAGGATGGTCTTAGGCGACCCAAGTGAAAGGGTCTTTCGACCTGCAAAGGGGTCGCGACCCACAGGTTGAGAACCGCTGATTTAGAGGGATTTTGTTTCTTTTGCCCATATTAAGATATTTTTAGATAGTTTCTTGGTATTAATTCCTTAGTTAATTTAATGCAGACAGATAATATACATTAAATTATTTAAATCCATTAAAAATATTGAGACAGTCTATGGCCTAAAATATGCTTTATCTTATTACATGTTCAGTGTGTTCTTGAGGAGTTTTTCTGCTGTTTGGGGAGTATGTGTGTCTTATAAATATCAATACACTTGTTATAGTTTATTAATATTTGTTAAATTATTTTTAATTCTAATTTTCACAGATATAACCTCTCACATAGTAATAATTAACTGTACTTTATACATTCAAGACTTAGATTTACATGTAAATTGTAATTCACAGAAAATGAAATGCTTAGTGTATTTCTGCCTTTTTGTTTAGTGTGTTTTTAAAAAATGTTGAAGCCAACAATATGATACTTTTTTTTCCCTGAAATTGGAATTTCTTTGAATACAACTATGTATGAGCAGGGAAAATCTAATGAGAGAAAAATACTTATCAAATTTTAGCCAGTTATTTTTGTTGTACATGAACTTTAAGATAAATAGAAAGTCTAAGATGAAGGTGATAAATATGAATTAAGATAGTAAGATTAATTTTTAAGAAAGGATTGTAATGAGCAATTATTATAAATACATGTTGGTAAAATTTGGCATATTTAGATCATATCAATACTTTATTTTATTTATTATTTATTTTATTTATTACATTTTCCCTTAAAACACTAGCAAATGATTGGTTGTTTTTTTTTTTTGGTTTATTTGTTATTTAATTATTTTATTAGAGGCCCCATGCATGAAATTTGTGCACTGGAGGGAGGTGACCCTCAGCCCAACCTGCACCCTTTCCAATCGGCCCAATCCCACAGGGACATCCCTCTCACGATCTGGGACTGCTGGTTCCTAACCATTCACCTGCCTGCCTGCCTGATTGTTCCTAACCATTCACCTGCCTGCCTGCCTGATTGCCCCTAATTGCTTCTGCCTGCCAGCCTGATAGCCCCATAACCGCTCGCTGGCTTGATCACCCCCAACTACCCTCCCCTGCCAGCCTGGTAGCCCCAAACTGCCCTCCCCTGCCAGCCTAGTTACCACCAACTGACCTTCCCTGCTGACCTGGTCACCGCCAACTGCCCCCTCTGCCGGCCATCTTGTGACAGCCATCTTGTGGTGGTCATCTTGTGGTGAAGTGGGGGCGGCTGTCTTGTGACAACATGGGGGCAGCCATCTTGTGATGATGTGGGGGAAGCCATCTTGTGATGATGTGAGGGCATGAGGGCCACCTAGGCTTTTATTAGTATATATTTTTTAATCTTTATTGTTGAAATTATCACAGATGTCCTCTTTTTTTCCCCCATAGCTTCCCTCCACCTGGTTCCCACCCCACCTCAGGCCCTTGCCACCCTATTGTCTATGTTCATAGGTAATGCATACATGCATATAAGATCTTTGCCTAATCTCTTCCCGCCCCCTTCATACCCCCTTCCCTCTGAGAATCTTTAATCTGTTCCATTTCCATGCCCCTGATTCTAGTCCATTCACCAGTTTATTCTGTTCATTAGATTTTTATTCATTTGATTTTTAGATTCAATTGTTAATAGATATGTATTTGTTGTCACTTTGTTGTTCATATTTTTTTTATCTTTATCTTTTTCTTCTTCTTTCTCTTCTTAAAGAATATCCTTCAGCATTTTATATAATACTGTTTTGGTGGTGATGAACTCCTTTAGCTTTTTCTTATCTGTGAAGCTCTTTATCTGACCTTCAATTATAAGTGATAACTTGTTGGGTAGAGTAATCTTGGTTGTAGGTTCTTGCTATTCATCATTTTGAATATTTCTTGCCACTCCCTTCTGCCCTGCATAGTTTCTGTTGAGAAATCAGCTGACAGTCATATCGGCACTCCCTTGTAGGTAACTAACTGCTTTTCTCTTGCTGCTTTTAGTATTCTCTCTTGGTCTTTTGCCTGTGGCATTTTAATTATGATGTGTCTTGGTGTGGTCCTCTTTAGGTTCCTTTTGTTTGGAGTTCTCTGTGCTTCATGGACTTGTAAGTCTATTTTTTTCATCAGGTAGGAGCAGTTTCTGTCATTATTTCTTCAAATAAGTTTTCAATATCTTGCTCTCTCTCTCCTTCTGGCACCCCCACAATTCAGATGTTTGTATGCTTGAAGTTGTCCAGGAGGCTTTGGATTCTTTTCTCTTTTTGCTCTTCTGGTTGGTGTTTTTTGCCTCCTCATCTTTCAAATCATTGATTTGATTCTTGGGATCCTCTAGTCTACTGTTGAATCCCTGTATATTATTCTTTATTTTAGTCAGTGTATACTTATTTCTGACTGGTCCTTTACTGTGTGTTTGGAATTCTCACTAATATCCTTGAAAGTCTCACTAAGTCCCTTGGAGGTCTCATGAAGATCTTTGAGTAACCTTATAACTGTAGTTTTGAACTTTATATCCAGTAGTTTTCTTTCTTCCATTTCTTTCATTTGTGACATATTTCTTTGTCTCCATGCTTTGGCTGCTTCCTTGTGTTTGTTTCTATGTATTGGGTAGCTGCTATGTCTCCTTGAGTTGATAGAGTGGCCTTGTGTAGTAGGTGCCCTATAGGGCCCAGTAGCTCAGCCTCCCCTACCACCTGAGGTGGACACTCTAGGTGCACTCCCTTATGGGCTGTGTGCACAGACTTGTTGTAGTTGAGCCTTGATTGTTGTTGGTGTCACTGAGAGGAATTGATGTCCAGGCCATTTGGCTATGATGACCAGCTGCAACTACAGTGGGAGAGCTGCTGTGGAGGAGACATCCTTATGGAGCAGGCCTTGCTTCAGTAGGGTGTTGGTGCTCACTGAGTCTGCCCCTTGAGTGTGTCACTTATGGATGTGAAGAGGTATAATCTGGTATAATCTGACACTGACCACTGGGTACACTGGCTCTTGGGTCTCCAGGGAGGTGCAAAGTCATCTATAGCCTGGGGCCACCCAACAGGAGCTACAGAGAGATCTGCAGATTCCTCCTCTTTGTATCAGGCTTAGAAGAGCCCAGAAGAGGCCCAGCTGTGAAGCAAGGCAGGCTAGTGTTGGTGCCAGGTCTTGGGCATTTTATTGATAGTTTGGGGCTCCCTGACCCAGCTGCAACTTGTTCAATAGGTTTTAGCCTGAGAAAGGACAGGCCATTCATATGTAAAAGCAGCTTTGCACAGCTTGGTTGGGGTTACAAATTGGGTGTGGGATCTCAGGGAATCACCAGGGCAGGGTAAACAGAAATGGCTGCCAGTCAGCCCTGCAACTGGGAAGTTCCCAGCAGGGGAACAATGGCCACTGTGAACTCCTTAGTCTGGAAGAAAGCCCTGAGTTCCTGCCCTGATGCCAGACACACTACTTCCTCCTCATATATGTCTGGGTCCCCAAGAGCCTTTCCCTGGTGCAGGAGCTCAGAGGAAGTAGGACCTTTTAAGTTCAGTTCCTGGTGCTAGCCTTTTAAGGGGACAGATGGGTCTCCAGCAGCCTCTGTGTCACTGAGCCCTAATCCCCACTAGTTTTTACAGCCCATAGTTCTTACTGCACACAGGGACTTATTTTCCCACTGGAATCCTGGGCTGGGTGTCTGGTGTGGGCTGGGACTCCTTGCTCCTCCAGGTGGCCTCTGCAGAGGGGATCTCCCTCCAGGTTAAAAAAGTGGTACACGTGGTACTGGACCAGCCCGCTCCACACCTCTGCACCTTCTATCAGTCTTAGTGTGCTGTCCTCTTTATTCCTCTCGTTGTAGAACTTCCATTCAGCCAGCTTTCTGGTGGTTCTGAGTGATGGCTGTTCTGTATTTTAGTTGTAATTTTGATGTGGTTTTGGGGGGCAGTGAGTACAGGCATTTACCTATGCCATCTTAGATTTCCATAAATGGTTGTTTAAAAATTTAAAATGATCTGTGGCTGGAACCCAGAGGAGAAAAAATAAATAAAAATTTTAAATGAAGAGATAAGACAAAATAGTTAATGACTTCATCTAAAATTTCTCACTTAACATTACCAAAAATGGTTTAAAAAATAATCATGTATCATATATCAATCTACTCTGATACGTTTTATGTCTTCTGAGTATACTTGACATCTGGCAAGCATATAGTAACTTTATTACTCGAAGTTTTGACTGCTTCTCACTAACTACTAAATTGCTTAACTCATTCAAACTGTATTAGTACTAGTCAGGGTTCCCCATGGAAACAGAATCAATTTGATGTAAATATAGAGAGACAGAGATTGATTGCATAGAATTAGCTCATGAGATCATAGAGGCTGGCAATTTCTCAAACTTGCAGCATCAGTTGACAGCTGGGAACTCTGCAGAGAGTTAATGGTATAGTCCCAGTGTAGAAGCTGAGGGTGAAAGGCTTGAGACCCAAGAAGAACTGAGTTGATGTTTTAGTTTGAGTTTAAAGGCAGGAAAAGCCATGTTCCAGTCAAAGGACACCAGGCAGAAAGAATCCCCTTCCTTGTGAAAGGGTCAGCTGTTTTGCTCCATGCAGGCCTTAAACTAATCAGGTGGCTCACCCACATATAGGATCAATTTGCTTTGCACAGTCTACTAATTTAAGTGTTAATTTTCTCCAAAAATTCCCTCATAGAAATACCCAGAATAATGTTTGATCGAGTATCTGGTTACCCTATGTCCAGTCAAGGTGACACCTAGAATTAAGCATCAGACACATGAAGGAGGTGACTGATCAAAGAATTATGTCCTATTCGCTTAAGGCATTTAAAGGTACTATTTCAATGCCCTCTTACAAATAAAAACCACTCTAATTGAGAAAGTGTATATACCAGATCAAGTTCCTCAAACACTTGGTTCTACTTGGGCCCTCTTCAAGTCTCTACCTCTTGGCAGTTATATGAAGCCGTCTTTACAGTGGGTATACTGCCCTGAGAGTCAAATTATAATTACAGAACAATATATATAATCACATTATAGTACTTAGAAATAGAAGAGGTGACACTTATAAAAACTGGAATTTAGATATGTTATGTATACGTTTGTATAAAACTGAGTCCTAGAATCACAGGATGCTGAAGTACATGCCAATAGGGAGACATGAGTTTGATTAAAGATGTTTATCTGAGATTCTTTTGTAGAAGAAAATGCCTCAAATGCTGATCGCTGCCAAGACAGCCATAATTTTACACATCACATTTGCAATGGGAGTAGTGAATATCATTCTTGGTGCACAAATATCTGCCTCTTGTCAGGTAATTTCTTCACATTTCAGCTCTTCCTCCTTGACAAGTTGAAATTAGAGTCCTCAGTTTCAAAGTGATTGGTGTGAAATGTTGATATGGTAAAAGCTGCTGTGATACCAAGAAAAACAAAATAAAAAACAAGATAGATAATCTGTAACAACACATACAGAAATGTTTTCAACACACACACACACACACACACACACACACACATACACGTGCGTTCAGAAAAGCACTTCTTTTCTTTTGCACTGCATAATAAAAATAGTAATTTTCCTTTCAATAACTTCTCAATATTCTCCCAAAAGTATATTTCCTTTGAATCTTTATTAGCAAGTTAAAGTTTTCATCCTCAGTATGTGCAGACTTGTGAACTATATTGGGGACCTCAATCTTCTTTCCACAAAATAGGCTGTGCTTGACGGACCCCACAGTTGAAACCAGTGTCCCTCAATGAATAGGAGTCAGGCTTGCCTTGCATTTTCCTTATGGCCCTGGATGGCACCTGCGTTTGCCCACCTTCCACCAGAATCCCATCTCTACATGGCCCCATCTCATTCTGATGCAAATAAAATCCTTAGGGGGATGAGTTTAGAGAAGCTGCAGATTGGGAAGGGAACTTGAAGGAATTAACCCATATTGTTCTAGAGAAAGTGATGAAAAAGATTTGCTTTTGAAAATCAATTCCAATGAATGGCTTCTTGCCAGAAATGGAAATCCAGATTTCACATTCAACATCTAATGAGGTCAAATGTGCTATTCTGCAAGGTTTTCTACTGTTAAATGTGTAAAGGAGTAGTTTCTGAAAGTTGTTGAAAGATATTGATAGGCAATTTTTTCTTAAGACTTATGACAGTTACTCCTTGTACTCTATCATTTTTGGTGTAAGACATTTTGTTAGGACATAGACCAAAGTTAAAACTAATGAAATAAGAACTAATATCTAATGAAAATGAGTTATATATACAATTTATATATACATGTTTATATAATTATATTAAATCTAATTTCTAGATTTGTTAGACTATGCTGTTATATGTAAATGAAAAATATCTTAATATTTGGTAAGCTACACCTTTATTTCATGAAATTTAATCTGTAACTAAATGATTGTACATTTTTATCCCTTCTTATCCTTTTTATTTTAAAATGTGTTTATTTAAAGAAATATCTAAAAACTGGTGACCCAGTGCACAGATTCATGTACATTGAAAGGAAATTAATTAGAAGGTGGCTGGCAGGGCGGGAATCAAGCCAAGCTCCCATGGTCCCTCCCAGGCTGGCCGCTCCTGGGGCAGTGCTGTATCGAAGTGAGTGGGGTCCCTCCGGCAGGTGGGATCCCTCGGCCTGGCCTGTGGGGATGGGGCCGAAATTGGCTCTCTGACATCCCCCAAGGGATCCTGTAGTGCAAGAGGGCACTCTGTAAAGTTGCTGTCATACAGGGTGTGGAACATGAATGCAAGTGTGCAGTAAACCAGATTTGGGCTGACAGTGTCCCAGCAACAACATAACCCATGGCCGAAAGTGGAATCATATGGCCCCATGAGGAATTGGGCTCCCCCCTCTCTGGTTTGGGGTGCGTTACCTGAGAACTGCCACTGCTAAGTCACTGCAGCTCAGCAGCTCCTGCATTGAGCATCTGCTCCCAGGTGGTCAGTGCTTGTCATAGCGAGTGATCAATGGGCGGAGGGGCACTTAGAATATTAGCCTTTTATATATATAGATGACAGAATCCTATCTAATAAAAGAGTAATATGTAAATTAACCATCACTCTGTGACAAAGATGGCGGCACCCATAGTGGCCGGGCGGGACGCTGGTGGCGTTGCCCTGGCAACATGAGCCCAGTGTCCGTGGCCCAGACGCACGGGGGGAGGGGGCGGCCTCGTGGAGGGAGGGGAGGAGCCTCGGGCTGGAAGCTGAATCCAAGAGTGCGGGGTGCACCAGGAATGCTGGGAATCGTGGTTCTGGTGGTGGACACGTTGTGCGATCTCCTAGACACTTGAGCACAGTGAGCCTGGAGCAAGTTACTGTTGCGGGTAGGGGATGGAGGGAAAGCAAAGGTGAGAGACATAAGTCAGAGTGTTGAGGAAAAATTAAAAGGAAGATATCCTGCAACTTCTAGGAAATCTCCACCAATGGAGCAAAGAAAAAAAAAGAGCTCTATTATTCTGTGAGCACCAAACCAGACTGGGCTGGGGTCTCACACAATTCGCTCATATGATTACAAAGACAGACAGAAACTTCACTCTTTCATGTACCCAGGCAGATACAATGCACAACATGCACGTTTTCATGGAAGAGGACTTAACAGCACCGTTTGCTATACACCCTTTGGAAGTCACCATTTTGGCCATCAGTGTTAGTTAATTGCCATAATCAAGAGTAAAAATTAAAACTTTTCTATCCCTATGACAAGCAGGTCCTTACAACTTGAAGCAAGGCAACTATCTATAATAATAAAAGTATAATATGAGGGGCAATGAGGCAGGCAGGCAGAGGTAGTTAGGGGCAATCAGGCAGGTGAGCAGTTAGGGGTGATCAGGCAGGCAGCTGAGCAGTTGGGGTGATCAGGCAGGCAGAGTGGTTAGGGGTGATGAGGCAGACAGAGTGGTTAGGGGCGATGAGGCAGGCAGGCGAGTGGTTAGAGGCGATGAGGCAGGCAAGCAGAGTGGTTAGGGACAATCAAGCAGGCCGGCAGGCAGGTGGTTAGGAGCCAGTGGTCCTGGATTGTTAGAGGGTTTAAGCAGGGCTGAAGGACGCTTAAACCCCCCTGACCGTGCACAAATTTCATGCACCGGGACTTTAGTTTATAATAAAAAGAATACCTAAAAATGACAGAGTTTATAATAAAATGATGAATTTTAATGTACTCACCAATCAGTCGTAGTACATCCTGACATGGGTGTAAATGTTTTAGGTCATATGTTTGTTTTGATGACTCCCTTTCTTCTTAGAGGAAATCACTTCAAGATATTTGTGTTGTACACCACATGCACATTTTCCATTTTTCATTATATGTGCACAGTCATGCACACTTTATAATATTTTATTTTTAATGAAGAAGAGTTAATATGATACTTGTAGTTCTCTGCTGATTTCGTTTTTACATTATGTTTTGAAACTTACCCATGTTAGCATATGCAGTCTGGGTCATTCACTTTAAGTACTTTATATTATCGAATGAGTATGTTTCCAATTTCCTGAACTGTGCAACAGTAAGTGTTGAGTCTGATATATTGCTAACTTTTATTCACATTAGATTTACTAATTTATATCTTTATCAACAGTTTGTGAGTAATCTTATTTTTGCCAACATTGGCAACATTTTGTATATAATGACCTTTTTAATTTTAGTGTAAGTTCCCTGAATACTCGACCTTAGGCAAGATTGAGTCTTGGACATGCTGAAAACGGCAACTGAGCAATCTCAACCTCACGGAATCCTTCTGTGCATTTTCAGTGCCTTTTGTTGCAAACCCTGGTCAAGTCAAACCAAAGACCCCACTAACTGGTAATATGTATTTTCTATTTATTTTTATCTCATTTTTCTTATATGATTTTCGTGTTTTTCTTTAGATTTATAGCTTTGTTCAGGTAACTTGAATAATAATCCTCTCTCAGTTATATATATTGAAACTATCTTGAATATTTTTCTTTTTTTACTTTATTTATGTGAATATATTAATTATAATACAGACAATATCCTTAATATTTGACTTTATATTTTAATCTTTTTGACAGTTGTTCAAGAAATAATTTCCCCCTGGCATGCATGTCTCCGTGGTTGAGCATCGACCTATGAACTAGGAGGTCATGGCTCAAATCCTGATCAGGGCACATGCCTGGGTTGTGGGCTTGATCCCCAGTGTGGGGTATGCAAGAGGCAGCCGATCAATCATCTCTCATCATTGATGTTTCAATCTCTCCTTTCCTTTCTAAAATCAATAAAAATTATTTTAAAAGACAATAATTCCCTACCCCGAACATGCATATAAAAGGCTTTAAATGATGCTTTTCAGTTTGTGTCATTAATTTAATTTGAAATCGTTTTACATGTGTGGTGTATTGTGAAGCATACATCCATCTACCTACCTATGTTTACATGCTTAATGAGCTATCCTAACGTCAGTTATTTATAGTTTTAATACAACTTTATAAGAAGACATGGTATCTGTTAGACCCCCCACCTTGCTCTTCTTAGGAGCTGTATTTGTCCACTAAGGCTGCCATAACAAAATTCCACAGCCTGGGTGACTTAAACAACAGGTTTTGTTTTTTTTTTCTTACAGTTCTGGAGGCTGGAAAATACATTTCTATACACAAGCAGTGCCAATCATTAAATTATTTAATAATTAACCCACTTACATTTATACCAGGTAATGAATAATCTCCAAATGAATCACCAATCTCAATACAAAAATTACACTAGTTTTAGAAGAAAGCCTGCGTAGATTTCTCTATAGGACAAGATGTCTACATCACTGGTATATTGTTGCAAGTGGATTTACATCTTCCATAGTGTGTTCTATGAGACAGGGATTGTCAAGGAATACTAACATTGCTCAAGCTTTTATTTATGAGCTTCCAGTTTAATAAGAAATAAGAGTTTTATTACTAAGTTGGGCTTCAAGTAGTGGTAAATTTTTGTCCTAAAATGCATGAGTCATTTGACTAAGTCAATATATTTGGTATAGTTTATGTCAGTGAGAAAAGAGTTGTGGGACTGTTGTTAAACCTTAATGCCATAAAGATAGAAATAACTTTAGAAAAAGTGCAGATTTCTCCCATCAAATCAAAACTGATACATAATTTGGTATCGCAGCTCCATCCTGGGAAAAGTCCTTCTCCCTCAACATTTGAATGTTTATATGGACTTCGGGAGTGACTATCTCCTTTCCATTTGCCAGGTTGTCAAAAGAGCATTGACAATAGTGATTTCAGGAGCTTGTCTTGAAGGATATAACTCCTTCACATTGTTAAAAATATGTGTTAGGTAAGCCAACCTATGGATAAAATTGTATCTTTAAAGTATTTCAAGAATAAGCTTTATTTTTCTTTCTAAAGAAAGAAAGACACACTTGACTGTAGCTCAAGTAAAATTTGGACTTGAACTGTAATTCAAATAAGACTTGTTTTCTTGAAAGCCAACACGCTTTTGTGTGGTAGTGAAAAACGTTTGCTTTCTGCTCTCCTGTCTCGACAGTCTTTTTAAAATGATAAAGCCAATGACTTTTATGGTTGTTGATAAAACTTTCAGGCTTGTTGGAAGAATCTTTAATGTCAATGCATGTCTCTGTGAAAAGCAACACATGGCAACGGTGTGAGGAACTTGGCTTTCTGCTAAAATAGAAAATATGTTTTTTTAAGCATTTGAGGAACTCCATCTGTAGGGAGAGGATGAAGATTTTATTTTCATTAAAAGTTATGTTCTAAAAAAAATCCCCAAAATTATATTTTAGACATTTTCAAAATTCTTAAAAAGTTAACCACCTTAGTAGTTTCCAAAATGAATATGCAAAAAGTGACTTTTTCTCTCTTGACATCTGCAAGCACCCAAAGCAGTGATGGCGAACCAATGACACGCGTGTCAGAGGTGACAGGCGAACTCATTTTTTTGGTTGATTTTTCTTTGTTAAATGGCGTTTAAACATATAAAATAAATATCAAAAATATAAGTCTTTGTTTTACTATGGTTGCAAATATCAAAAAATTGCTATATGTGACATGGCACCAGAGTTAAGTTAGGGTTTTTCAAAATGCTGACACCCTGAGCTCAAAAGGTTCGGCATCACTGACCTAAAGAATGATAATATAGTAATTTTAAAAAGGGGAGAGCTACCATAGAAGTTGTACCCAGTTCCATATTGAAGGAGACTAGTGAGGCTGCCAATATCTTCATGAGCAATTTCAGAGTTAAAATATATATCAACTAGATATATAACACTTTTAGAACTATGTAGATATGAATATAGAACATATACTGAACAATATGCATAAATGATTGATAGATGGGTAGATAGATATATAAAACATATTTAGCAGTATATCAATTGAAACATATAATATCATTTAAAAAGAGAATCAGTTTTCATTATTTTTCTCTTTTCTATTCCCCTAACCAGCTTAAAAAACTTTTGTGTGACACATGACTTTATTGAAGGTTCTGCAATACTATTGGGCTTCTTTTTCATCTGTTTCATAAACTAATAAGTGGCTTCATGAAAATATTTTTAGAAGTGGAGACCATAATATTGGAAGTGTCCCATTGGTAAGTTTAGAATTTTAATTTGAACTGTCTTATTCTACAAAACTTCAAAATTTAAAAAGAAAAACAATGTACCTTTTTTCCAAATATTGATCACTGCACAATTGTCAATGAGGAAAACTGACTAAACTTTGATGTTTGAGTCACCAGTGTGAGAAGATGCAACTTTTCCTCATGGCGGCTAGATGGGTCCCACGTTTTGACTTGTATCTGAAGTCAGGGTGACATGCTTCCATGACTCCTGGCCAAAGTCTAATAACTATTGTGACTTTGATTAAGCTATGGATATAATTGAGACTTTTAGATCACTGGAACTTCTGTAGTTGACTATGAAAATATTCTTATTTGATTTTATTTTTGGTATAAATTCATAATTGAAAGAATTACTAACTTTTGGTTAAAGGTTAACATATAAAGGTGTAATTTTTCTCTGTTGAAGTTTAAAGACCTTAGAAATCTATTCATAGACCGTTTTGTTAAATATCCTTGCTTTAAATATAGAAATGTATTTTTCAAGCGAGGTGGCAGGCATTCTTTTTATTTTCTGTTAAAATGTGCATATCTGCTATATAAATTATTTTGTATATTTCCCATTTTTAACAATAAAAATAGCTATTACATTTTGGGGTATTTTATTATTTTGGGCATTAACTAATCAAGTGTTTACACTTAGATAAGTCAGACATCCCGATAGAGAGATGAAAGTTGTCAGTACTGCCCTACTCTGTATATACATTGCCTCATAATTATCAGGATGAACGTAAATAACTTATTTTCCTGGATACTGTGGTGTGTGTGTGTGTGTGTGTGTGTGTGTGTGTGTTTCCTACACCCATGATGAAGTGGCTATGTTACCTCATTCAGGTCTGTTCAAAGCAAGTCATATACCATTACAGTGAAAGACTGAAAGTGACTTTGTAGTTTGCTTTTAATTTTCCTTTTAAAATCCTTTACATCTCTAATTATTTCTTCTTTCACATCGAGTTTTATTTATTTATTTATTTTTTTATTTTGGTACAATTTGTTTAAACCTGCTTTGGTAAGCAAAAAGAGACACACTAGGAAAAAAAGTATAATAATAGAAAAATAAACTATTTTAGAAGAATGAAATAGATCTAGATGCTATACCTCAGTAAATACTGTTTTTGTAAATAAGTAAACTTCTTTCTAATCCATGTTGTGGCTCTAAAAAATGTAAACCATAATGAGATTAAAGATTTGTATTAAATGAAAATTAAAGAATAATAATGATGACGATATAATTATATTAGTTAACAAAAACATACTTTCAGGCCACTCCACAATTGACAAATGAGACTGAATAAAGTAATGCAAAGAAATTGCTCTGGGTTAAAATGTGAATAATATTCCTAGATGATACCTGAATTCATCATAGTATATGGAAATGATACCTCTGATCTATGAATGGGCCATTATCTCAAATTACTTTATCAAGTTGTGATGATCAATTGATCTGAGCCAAGCACAATCTCTTTTCTAGAAGCCTTGTACATCAGAAGGTGAAAGATGAGGTGCAGTCCTTAGACCAAGAGAGGATGAGACAGGGAATGATGTCTCAGGAAATGGCAGAGAAAGGTGCTTAAATAATAGGTCCCTCCACAGACGCAACCACAGGCTGGTAACGATGGACAGAAACAACATTTGTGAAACTCTGGAAGTTAATCTAACCCAACATTTATAAGTGAGGACTGCCTAATGAAGAAAAAGGCAGTTAGAATTTGTTAAGAGAGCACTGGTGCATTTTCACTCATCTAATCACCACTCCCAATGCTCCAGCACAGCCTGGATGGCAGCCCTGGGAGGGTGGTCTGCATTACTCCTGCAGCCTGCTGCTGAGGGCGGGTGCTCTTAGGAGCTTATTTTTAAAGTACTATGGTTTTGATATGTCTGGATGAGGTGGCTAATAAACAATAAAAGTATATTTCTCACAGTTCTGGAGATTGGAAGTCATGGTCAGATTCTGGTAAGAGCTCCCTGCTGGGCTGCAGACTACTGTAGTCTTCTTAAAAACTCAGCTGGTGAAAGGGACAAGGACGCTTTGGGGGTCTCTATTATAAAGGCATTAATCTCAACATGAAAGCTCATCTTCATTACTTAATCATCTCCCGAAGACCCAGCCTCCAGAGAGCATTGCATTATGGGTTCGGTGTTCATATATAAATTGTGGGGGAATACAAACATTCACTGTGTAATACTGGTGGTTCCATGAGGAACCAGTGCAGAGCCTGGTATTTACCTCTCTCTCTTTCACCTCATAACAGGCTGGAGAGACTCTTTGGGAAAAGTATTCAAAGACATACTGACTGTGCTTGCCTGAAGCAAGGAGTAGTGAGGGGGGCAAGCACCTGACAAATCCAATCTCTGGGAAACAGGGCGACTTTGGAGGAAGTTTCTTGAAGACATACGGGTCAGAGGTAACAATATTCACTAGGAAAGATGGAGTGCAATGTTCACATTTAGGACTTAAAGCAGGATCAGAACAGGCCTGAGAAGACCCTAGACATGTATGTTTGAAGGATCAGTGGGCTTTTCAAATGCAAGAGATAAACGCTAAGGCAGAGTTTTATGTGGCCTGACCTAGCTTTGAAGCAGTGCCACCAGCTCAGAGAGAATCTGAAAAATCTGGGAGGGTAGTTTCCTTCCTTCCTTCCTTCCTTCCTTCCTTCCTTCCTTCCTTCCTTCCTTCCTTCCTTCCTTCCTTCCTTCCCTTTTGACTGTAGGTGTTTAGGAAATCTCTGCCATGTTGACTGCCAAGAGCTAAGATAATGAAACATAGATTTGATTAATCTCTCACCAGAGGAATACAGTCTTTGCATAAATATTTTGTAAATTTCACCAGGTAGAAAACTACAGCCCTAAGCAATTAACACCCAACAAATTCTGGGGAAGAATATGCTTTTTTGGAGAACTTTGGTACACTCATTATATTCTACTAGAGAGAGGCCCAGCGCACAAAATTCATAAATGGGCACAGTCCCTAGACTTGGCCTGTGATCAGGGCCATCTTCCCCTAACCCTAACCCCACTCCCCCAGTTCCCTGTTCACCATCAGGTGATCAGAGCCTGCCAGCTGGGGAAAGGGACTGAGAAGTGGTCAGTGTGCCTCATAGTGACTGGTTGAGTGGTCATTCTGGTCGTTTCGCCGTTAGGGTCAATTTGCATATTACCATTTTATTATATGGGATAGAGGCCCGGTGCATGGATGGGGGCTGGCCAGCCTGCCCTGATGGGGGCCCTGGATCGGGGTGGGAGTCCCCGTTGGGGGGTGGGGCTGGCCAAGGCGAGGGGCTGCAGTCGTTCTGGTCTCTGGTTGTTCTGGTCATTCTGCCATTTCAGTCACTGGGCTTTTATTATATAGTAATAGAGGCTCAGTGCACAAAAATTTAGTACACTTGGGAGGGTCCCTCAGCGTGGCCTGCACCCTCTCGCAGTTCGGGAGCCCTTGGAGGATGTCCACCTTCTAGTTTAGGCCCACACCCTGGGGATCAGACCTAAACTGGCAGTCAGACATCCCTCTGGCAGCCCGAGAGCCCTCAGGGGATGTCCGACTAATGACTTAGGCCTGCTCCTCATAGGGAGCACGCCTAAACCATTAGTTGGACATCCTTAGCGCTACCACGAAGGCGGGAGAGGCTCCTTCCATTACCGCTGCACTGGCCAGCCATGAGAGGGCTTGTGGCTGAGCAGCACTCCCCTTGTGGAAGTGCACTGACTACCAGGGGTCAGCTCCTGCATTGAACGTCTGCCTCCTGGTGGTCAGTGCACATCATAGCGACCGGTTGTTCCTGGTCATTCCATAGTTAGGGTCAATTTGCATATTGCCCTTTTATTATATAGGATTATTTTGAGAGTGTCCATCTTAACAATTGTGTGGTAATATCTTACTCTGGTTTTGACTTCATGTCATTGATAGTAATATTAACTATTTCTTTATATTTTTACAGTCCATTTCAGTTTATTTTGAGTTAATGTTTTTATATGGTTTAAGGTTAAGGTCCAAACTGATTCTTTTGCAGGTGGTTATCCAATTTTCCCAACACTATTTTTTAAATTAAAAGATGTTTACTTTTCCAATGTGTAGTCTTGGTACTCTTGTCAAAAATCAGGAGCCAAACACACAAGGATTTATTTCTGAGTTTCCTGATTCATTGGGTTATATACTTGTCTTTATGCCAGTATCACATTTTCATAGTTACTGTTATTTCAGTATGTTTTGAAATCTAGAGAGTGTGAGACCTCCAAATTTGTTCTTTTTAAAGATTGCTTTGGCTATTCAGGGTCCCTTAGATATAACCTAAATTTTATGGGGTTTTTTTTGTATTTATACAAAAATGCTACTGAAATTTTGATAGACATTGCATTAACTCTGTAGATCTTTTTGGGTAGTATGAATATTTTAATAACATTAAATCATCCACTTTATGAATGTAAGAAATCTTTCTACTTATTTGCATCATTTAAAATATTATTTTAGCAGCATTTTGTACTTTTCATTGTACAAGTATTTCATCTCCTTGATTAATTTTATTCCAAAGTATTTTTTCTTTTTTGTTATGCTATAGAAAATGAGATAGTCCTTTTTAGATAGGTCATTGTATAGAAGCACAATGAACTTTTGTATGTTGGTTTTGAATCCTGCAACTTTGCTAAAATATTTTATTAGTCTTAATTTTTTGCACATGGATTCTTTCAGCTTTTCTACATATGAGATCATGTCTCCTACAAAGAGATCATTTTACTTCTTCCTTTCTTATCTGAATACCTTTTATTTCTTCTTTTTGTCTATTTACTCTGTCTACACTTCCAATACTATATTGAATAGTAGTGGTAAGAGCAGGCATACTTGCCTTGTTCTTATTTTACAGGAAGTATTTCAGTCTTGTACTATAAACCATGATGTTAGCTTTGGGGATTTTCTATATGCATTTTTTTTTATGTTGAGGTAATTTATTTCCTTTAGCTGTTTAGTGTTTTGATGAAAAAGTGTTGAGTTTTATCATATGTTTTTATGCATCAACTGAGATGATCATATATTTCTTGTCTTTCATTCTGTTAATGTGCTGTGTCACATTGGTTGGTTTTGATATGCTGAACATTCTAGGTATAAGTCTCATTGTTTATGGTGTACAGTTCTATTAATGTTCCATTGAATTTGTTTTGCTAATATTTTTGAGAGCTTTTGCATCAATATTCAAAAGATATATTGGGCTATAGTTTTCTTCTTGTGTCTTTAATCTGATATTGTTCTCAGTGTAACCTGTAACCTGGCCTCATGAACTATGTCTAGAAATGTTTTCTTGCCTTCTTCTTCTTCTTCTTCTTCTTCTTCTTCTTCTTCTTCTTCTTCTTCTTCTTCTTCTTCTTTTGTATGTGTTAAAGGCAGATTGAAGGTAATTTTTCTAAAACTGTTGGGTAGAATTTTCCAGTGATGCTATCTGTGCTTGGGCTTTTCATTGTTGGGAGATTTTAATTACTATTTAAATTTTCTTTTTAGGTTTATTCAGATTTATTGATTTTCTTATGACTCAGTCTTTGTATGCTGTGTGTTTTATAGGTATTTTATGCATTTCTCCTTAGTTATCCAATTTGTTAACATACTTGTTATACTAGGCTCTTATCATACTGTTTATTTTGGTAGCATAAGTTGTAATGTTCCCCCTTTTATTTCTAATTTTAGTTATTTTAGTTTTGCTGCTTTTTTTCTTAAACTAATTAAGAGTTTATCAATTTTCTTGATCTTTTCCAAAAAAACACTATTATATAACTTATTCAATCTTAAATATGTTAAGACTTGTTTTGTGGCTTAATATATGGTCTATCATGGAGAATATTCTTTGTATTTTAGAAGAAAAATGTATTATGCTTTTGTGGGCTGTTCAAAATTTAGAGATGAGCAGAGGAGACAGAAAAGAAAAGCAAGTAAGATAGAAAAACCAGGCAAATATGATACCAGAAAAAACAAAGGAAAATAATGTTTTAAGATGAAAGAGGAAGTGTAGAAATGTAATAGGTAGAATGCTGCAAAAATATTGAGTAAAATAATGAAAAACAAGTCATAAAAAGGAGATAAAACACAGTTACCATCCACAAAGGATGCATAATATAATTCAACTGGAGGCTTGGTGCACAAATTCCTGCACCGGTGGGATCTGACTGCCCTGCCCCTCCCCGCCCCCTGCCGTGGTGGGGCCAATCAGGGATGGGGCAGGCTGGGGGGAGAGGCCTGGAGAAGACCCACTGAGCTGGAGCTGAGCATGGGCCCCAGACTTCCCAGGGAGGATGGCCTCAGCAAGGAAACAGAAACCACCAGAAGGCTCTGCAAACAGGCCCTGAGCTCCCACTGGCCAGGCAGACTCAGAGCTGGTGTCTCTGTATGTAAGTCAAGGCCCCACTGTAGCTATTTTCCTTTGAGGTGGGATCCACCAGGAGCCAGCTGGTGGCAGGGCCCCTCACAGGCAGCTGCCTTCCCCACAAGCTCAGTGTACTCTGAGCCAGTCGGTTTCTAGCGGTGCCAGGTCCTGTGCTGCTGGTCCGGAGACAGGTCCACAGGGTGTCTCTCCGCCACCTTCCTGGCCTCCTGAGCAGTACCCTCTGGCCGGATGCACCAGCTGGTTGTCTCTAGAGCCCGGACTCAGAGAGCAAAGGAGCTGGCCCACACCCAGAGGGACCCATAGGTGGCCAGGCCACACCCCCATCCCGCTTCTCAGTCTTGCTCACGTGGATGGGGCCAAAGCCTGCTGCCTGAGACTGACATCATGTGGGGAGGGTTGCAGAGGGGAGAGGGGCGCCCTGACCTGCCAGCCTTGGTGAAGATCATCTCGGTGCCCAGCTGATTGAATTCATCTCACAGAGCTTTCATCTCAAGCTGCACACTCACACTGGCCACCTTTGTGTTCTTCTTTACCAGCGCCTCGGCAGTGCTGCACAACTGGCCGCAGGGCCCTCGGGCTCCGCAGCAGTGCTGGTGGTGACCCCTGTGCAGGCTCGTAATAGTGACCCTTCTTTCCCATCATTCTGCCATAACGGTCTCTGGGCTTTTATTATATAGACTAGAGGCCCAGTGCACAAAAATTTGTGCACTCGGAAGGAGGGGGTCCCTCAGCCCAGCCTGTGCCCTCTTGCAGTCTAGGACCCCTCGGGGGTGACCACTTGCTGGCTTAAGCTTGCTCCCCAGGGGATTGGGCCTAAGATGGCAATCAGACATCCCTCTGGCAGCCCAGCAGCCCTTGGGGGATGTCCATTTGCCAGTGGGGAGAAGACCTAAGCTGCAGTTGGACATCCTTAGTGCTGCTGAGGAGACAGGAGAGGATCCCACCACCACTGCTGTACTGGCAGCCATCAGCCTGGCTTGTGGCTGAGCAGAGCTCCCCCCTGTGAGAGCGCACTGACCACCAGAGGGCAGCTCGTGCATTGAGCATCTGCCCTCTGGTGGTCAGTGTGTGTCATAGTGACCAGTGATTCCCAGTCTTTCTGCTGTTAGGGTCAGTTTGCATATTACCCTTTTACTATATAGGATAGAGGCCTGGTGCATGGGCGGGGGCCGGCTGGTTTGCCCTGAAGGGTGTCCTGGATCAGGGTGGGGGTCCCCACTGGGGTGCCTGGCCAGCCTGGGTGAGGGGCTGATGGCTGTTTGCAGCTGGCCACAACCCCTTCAGGGTGGGGTTCCCCACTGAGGTGCCTGGCCAGTCTGGGTGAGGGGCTGAGGGCCGTTTTCAGGCTGGTGGGCTACTGAAGCTCCCAGCCTCTTTTTTTTTTCTTTTTTTTTATTCTGGGATTTATTTACCTTCTATAGCTGTCACTGGAGCTGAGAGCCAGCTCCAGCTCTGAGGCCCAGCTCCAGCTCTGAGGCCATTGCCAGCTGAAAGCAGGTATCTGGGTTTGTTTAGCTTCTATAATTAAAAGTCTGTTGCCATCACTGGCGCTCTAAGCTCTGAGGCCGTGGCTGGCTGAAAGCAGGTATCTGGGGTTTGTTTAGCTTCTATAATTGCAACATTGTTGCTTCTGGAGCTCAGAGCTGGGCCGCGGCAGGTGGGGAACCTTGGCTTCCTCCATCACTGGAGCAAGCAAGCCCCATATTCGCTTCAGCTGCATGGCTGCCGGATGCCATCTTGGTTGGCAGTTAATTTGCATATCCTGCTGATTAGCCCATGGGAAGCGTAGCGGAGGTATGTTCAATTACCATGTTTGTCTATTATTAGATAGGATGTTTGTCATATCTTAAGTATTACTTAGGGAACTTGTAAAAATACAAATGTCAAGATCCATCTCCTAGATATTCTTATTCAAAAGGTTTGAGAGTGGTATCTAGAACACTGACAATTAAACAGGGCCATAAACTATTTTAAAAATTTAAGCCTTCAAGTCTTCATTCATTCAACACATACTGAATATTGCTAGTTACTGGCTTATAAACTGAGTTTATTAGATGGGTAAGAATTAAGGAGGCAATGTACAAAGCTGGAGAGGTCTTCTATATTTGCTAGCAAATAATATCTTCATTTGTAGGCAAAAATGAAATACTTAAATTGCCCTAAGCATATACTTTACTCTATTGCCTGAATTAAGTATGTGTTCTACTAATTATGAAAACTTATTCTTTTTTTTGTTTTAGATCATTTACTTTTAGAGATTCTAAATGATAACCATTCCCCACTTCTCAGTAGTGGACACTTCACCACTCTTAAGAGGTTAGGTCCCAGTCCAGCTCGTGTGGACCTGTGCTTATCACCACTTCCCCAGTTTACTTGGTTCATACTCTCCATTATGTATTTGCTTATTTTAAAAGTAAAAGTTCTGAAACAATATCATTTATATGAGAAGAAATTTACTTTTTAGCTAAAACAATTCATCTATAATAATAAAAGCATAATATGCAAATCGACTGAATAGCTGAACATCGGAATGACCATTGGGAAGACCACGCTATGACACCCACTGGCGCCAGGCCAGCCAAGGGGGATGCGATGCGATTGGTTGGGGGCCTGACCATCACCCCATGATTGCCCCGCAGAGGGAGGCCCAGGCCACTGACCAGTGGGCTGCAGCAGGTGGGCGGGGCCTCCCTCTGCAGGGGAGATCCATTTCAGGGCCCTGCAATCCATCATAGAGCCCCGGCCAGGTGGATAGGGCCTACCTCTTTGGGGTGATCGATCACATAGCCCCGCAATCGATCGCCTCACGGAGGGAGGCCCAGGCTACCTGGCTGGTGGTGCTGTGGTTGGTGGGTGGGGCCTCCTCTACAGGGCGATCAATCACGGGGCTCCTGGACTGTTAGAGGGTGCAGGCAGGGCTAAGGGACCTCCCCGCCTCCCCTGAGTGCATGAATTTCATGCACTGGGCCTCTAGTAATATAATAATAATGTTATTTTTAAAATGTCAGCCATTTGAAGGATCCTAACTACTTTATTGGCTATTCAAGGCTCTCTAAACAGTCTCTCCTTTTTTCACTGAACAATATTAATGAGTTGGATCACGGGGTCCTTTTGCTATAGAGATGGCAGGAGGTGAATGTCAGTCTAAGAAGTGTGTTTATTGGAGCGAGACTGTGTGGGACCATAAGTAGTTGAATGGGTTTTAGAGGCCTGTTTACTGAAGTGAATGTTATGGATGTGCTAAACAGGTTTAAAACTCTTCTGGCCTTTTCTAGTTACTGCAGTTCTTCAACTGAAGGCCATTTTCTAAGAATAGATCATTTTTATTATCATGTGTAATACTTTTTTTTATTTTCCTAGTTATAAGTTTGCCTGCCTATGAAATGTACCTTTTCGTTCATGTAAATTACATCTAGTTCCTCCCTTCTTGAAATCCCTCAGTGTTGTCTATAGCTTTTTGCATAAAATCTAAAATAAAGTCTAAAATAATATCTAAAATAAAATCTACCAACCACATGTGCTCCAATAGCTCTCTTACTTATGTATGAATCTCTGCCACCTGGTGTTCTTTCCACTCCCAGGCGTATTTCTTCTCAGATTGTTTTTCTTTCATCCAGGCACGGCTAGGTATTTCTTCTAACTTTTGTGTAGTCTGGGGGAAGGACAGAGGGTGAGGGAGTGCAGCAGTGTACAGTTTTCTTTAGAACACATGAGCCTCTCCCTGACACGTTGTGGGGGCCACATGTTAGGGCTGACCACATGGTGTTGAAGGAATCTGCCCCAGGCTTTAGATCACTTTCCAAAGTAGCGTATCGCCCTGATAACTTTGTTGCTTTCAGAAAACCCGAGACTCCATTTTCTTAAATTTCATGTGAATTGCAGTTAACATGGACTTATTTCTGTGACAAGTAATCTGAAAATTGGTAAAAACTGTACATTGCTCAAATACAATAAAAGTTTTTTCTAAGTTTTTTTTTCCTCCTTCTTCTTCATTCTGCAGTCCTGAATAAAGACGTCATGCGAGGCATAGACCTTGGGTGGGCACAGGCCTCCTGACTTCAACCTGTAGTTTCTCAAAGTCTTCCTTGAGGTTGGCTCCTCTCCATCTAAACTGAAGGGGAAATAGGCTTATACGGGTCATAGACTAGAATGGCCCAGATCAGGTTCCCTGGCATCCCCGTGGTAGGACTTAGTTGCATCACCATGCCTAACTGTAAGGGATGCTAGGGAATATAGTAGAGATATTAATAGAAAGAAGAGGAAAGCTAACTTTTTCTTCAGGAAAACACCAGCTTAAAAAATCCTCCCACCCTCTTTGGGCCTATTTCACCTCCCTCCTACGATGGGAAAGAATGAAAATTTTCTACTCAAAAGGTTGGGAATATTAGTGAAAATTTTCAGGATTTGGAATTTGGGGATTCCAGTTTGGCTACTGAGGGGAAGTAACATGAGCAAGAATCTTGCCAAGTAGTAATTTACTATTCTAGAATAGTCCATTTTATTCTTTTATTATGGCTTTTCTGCTTTATAATCCCCATGCTATTAAACTTTGTGTTTTCCTCACTTATATTCTAGAGGTGACTATTTTTTGAGTGGTTACATTCTTTATCTTCTTTAATAGGCAGAGAAGGAATGAGATTTTTCTAAGGTGGCTTTGATTTTTCCAGGTATTAGGCTATAAACTTTTATATGCTAACCATTTATTTTTACAACTGCTTGAAGTATACACTGTTACTATCATCCCCATTTTACACAGGAAGAAACTGGGTAACTGAGAGATTAAATAAGTTTGTTAAAGTCAAATAACAAGTAAAGGGCACGGTTGGGTTTGAATCAAGGCTATTTGGTTCCACAACCTACCCACATAACCACTGCACTAGACCATTTCCTGGCCAAGAAGGAAACAAACTCGGGTAAACAGAAGGTAAAATTCCTCATAGCTTTAATACTAATGATTACAATTTAATATTTTACAAGGGAAAGATGATTTTTAAAATAACTGATAAGTAAAAAAAGATAAAAATAAAACCAAGGCAGCAAACTGAGGAACATCAGTAAGAACATCAATGAAAAACAGAAGGAATTAAAAGGTAAGATTAAATTAAAAGAACTGATATGCCTGAAAAATCAAATTATTGACAGAAAAATCTGTAAATACTTCCAATGAATATAGGTGACAAAGACAACCGGAAAGGAGGTCTAACTTATACCAAAACATGAGTTGCTTTCTAATGTAGAGAAATAAGTGGGACAGGAAAACATATTAACAATCTAATAAAATTTCCTTGGGGAAAAAAAAGAACAGGATCTGTATATTAAAAGAATAGAAGTTCTAGCAAACTTGAACAATCACCACTGAAACAGCCTAATTAAATTCATGATTGTTTTAATGAAACAATAATAAGTCAGGTCAAAAAAGAGAAATCTTACACAGGAATAGGAAAAAAATCAAGTTGTCCTCTAACTTCTCTAGAACAACCTTCAATATCAGAAAATAATATTAGAAGAGTTATGTATGTCAAATTCTGAATAAGCAAATATGCTGCCTAACCCACATTACCATGGTTTCAGGTGTAAAGACCAGATATAGCTTCTGAACATAGACAACCGGGAACTAGAAAGCAAATAATCTAAAAGCATTGATGTTATGCTGTTGTGTAGTAGAAAACCTGTGGCTAGATAAAAATAATGATGCAGTTAATAACAAAGGAGCACAAAGAGAGTGAAGTTAGGGAGTCAGAATGCTAATATCCTCGCCTCTTACAGCAGAGTCAGTAGGACCTTTATGAAATAAAAATTATTGAAAAAACGTCCCAAAGTCTTAATGTTTTTATAATATATTTACATTAGAGAAAGCTATAGGGAACTAGCATTTTTATGAGATATTTAATAGTTCTGCAATTTACATAGATTCTTCTTATTTCTCTATTTTTAACTTGGGTGGAATTCAAGTAAATTTAATTTAATATTCTATTTAAATATATATGTACATAGAAAAATGATGTCAAATTTGTAGCTGTTTCTAGCTCGTTATGAGATGTTGGATGATGTAATTCTCTTTTCTTTTTGCTCCTTCACATTATAAATGTTTTGTGATAAGCATGAACTATATTTACAGAAAAAATTTTTTCTTAACAAAAGAAGAAAATTCCAAGTGATTATTTGTATACATTCATGTGTTGAATAGGTGTATGAATCTCAGTCTCTGATAGTTCCGATTGCGTCTGCAGGGTTTCAGACTTTCCTGAGGCCATCCCGATCTCCTCATTCCCTTAGTAATAAAAGCCAATGGTTCAAACAGCCTCACTTATGTCCTGTCCAAATCCTTCACGATTCTTTCCTCGTCTCTAAGCTCCAAGTGATCATCCTTTTCAATCACCCAAACACCTGGACCTAAATGTTGACAGCTGGAGAGGCGGAAGGGGAAGGAAAAGCTTTATTCTACATTATCTTCACAATATGAAAAGGCAAATGCAGCTTCTCTGGTAACATTTTTGAGCCCATGTATGCCCCAAGCACTGTATCAGGTGCATAGGATAAAAATATGAATTTCATATATTTTTCTCAGATACAATTTATAAAGTATTATGGGAGACAGATATACATTATAGCTATTTTACTACTTACTCACTGAGCAAATACCTATTTTATATTTATTAAATGACAAATAAACCACATTCACACAGACTGTGGAGCATCCATTTGGAGGGACCACTACCAGACTTGGGTGAGGGGTTAGGAAAATATCAGCTACATATGACCAGGAGGTAAAAGAGAGTTCTGACCTGTCTCAGAGCTGCTGTGGGCATATGCAAGAGTGAGGCCGAAAGAAGAGCTTAAGCAAAGGTTTCAGGGTGAGGGAGGGACTGGTATGGGTCAGTTCATTGGCAGAACAGGTGAAGGAAAGCAAATCTCCAAGCAGTTTTATTCTATTAGTAAATGATTCTGAAACAGAAAATGCAAATGTAGCATTGCCAGATTTTATAATTTCATAGCAAATTTCATGATCCCTCCATCTCTGGGTATTCAAGAATATATAGGGTCAAAGTTTCACAGTACAGAGCTAATCAAAAAATAGGGGGACATTTACATGGTTGAAAACTCTACCTTTAACACAGAATTTTCAAGCAAGCACATAGTGTTCTAAGAAGCAAGAAATATTTTAATATAGAGGCAAGTGGGTCTCGAATGCCATACATGACTTTTTCTTTTCTTTTCTTTCTTTTTTTTTTGCAGCAAGAAGGAAAGGGCTTAAATTCTATGTAATTTCAAAAGGCACAAAGTGTTTTCACATATTGCCTGAATCACTGCAGTCAGATGGGAGCCTCGTGTAGAAATTTATAATAATATTAACATATCCATCTCTGTCCCTGGTGATGTAGTAGATAAAACTATTGTGAATATCAAGATCATTAATAATAATCATCAGGTTATTGGAAGGCAGAAAATGCAAATTACACAATTCAAACAATCAATAGAAAATGACACCATATTATTGCTGCCAAAAATGATATTCAATTATATTTGAAAATAGCAGGTGAGTCAGGTAAATGCCATCAAATGATCAACTTCTATTATCTGTAAGTGAAGGGGTGGTACAAATAACAAATAAAAATTTCACAATAGCTCTACATTTGTGCATTTTTAATTTAGCAATTAAAATAATCAACAATGATATATTTTCTCAAGTTACACCATGTCATTCACTCAGCCTGTTTTTTGAATAAGTTAATGAGCAAAAAATCATACTGATATCATACTAAAAACTAGGTGTGTTTTTTTTTTAATTTGCTGATTGTTATGAGGTGTTGGCAGTGACAGCGGAAAATATTATTTCAAGTATATGTTACATATTTGAATCAGCTTATTCATCTTATGATTTACTTAATTACACATTGGATTTGAGGCAAAAAACAAAACAAATTAATGTGTGATTGGTAAAAATTAAATTAAAATAATTACATTTTACTGACCTGCTATAAGTAGAATAAAAATTAATAATGATGATGATAATAATAACCATTATTTATAGCCTCCCTTGTGCTAACCAATATTTTAGTAGTGTGCATATCCTTTAACTTATTTACATTTTACAACAGCTATGTCTGCTGTGAGTGTTATTTTTATTTTGCAAATGAAGGAAATGAGGTCTAGTTAGGATAAGAATCATGCTCTAAATCAGGGATCCTCAAACTACGGCCCGCGGGCCACATGCAAATACAAATATTGTATTTGTTCCCGTTTTGTTTTTTTACTTCAAAATAAGATATGTGCAGTGTGCATAGGAATTTGTTCATAGTTTTTTTTTAAACTATAGTCCAGCCCTCCAACGGTCTGAGGGACAGTGAACTGGCCCCCTGTTTAAAATGTTTGAGGACCCCTGCAATTGTACAGCTTAGGAAAAGCTAATACTGAAATCAATATATTTATTTATTTATCAAAATATTAATTGCAAAGTAATGGTTTCAGAAACAAGGAAAACATTACAGATAATATTTTTTGTAGATTATATGTTCAGAAGTTTGAGCTTCTTTTTATTTATTTATTTACAAATTAATTTTTTAAATTTAATACATTATTGTTTATAGTATTACATATGTCTTCTTTTTCCCCCATCAGAGAAC
>NW_005871418.1:282006-295112 GCF_000147115.1 Myotis lucifugus | reverse complement strand
ATAAATTGTGTATATATACACACACACACACACACACACACACACACACACAAAATTATCAGGTTAAAGTGATTCCACTCATAATTAAGACCATCTTTAAAGTTTTCAAAGAACTCTTACAATTAGATGCATACTAAATTCTAAGTTTATGAAGGTGAATTTAATAATAAAATAATTAATGGTAATTGGGTGAAAAAAAGTAAATATTTTATTCCAAGCATTTTTCTTTTGCCATTGTTTGCTTTTTGTTTTGCTTTATAAGATAGTATGGATACTCTTAACTTATCTGTTGAGATAGGCCAATAACTTATAAGCCTATGAATAAATAGACATTCTGATATTGGGTCTAAATTGTAAAACTATATATATATATAATTATATATATATAAAATTATATATATAATGTGTATATATACAAATATTCATATATATGTATATATAATTAATTTTTTTGTTCACATAGTTAAAATGCTTAGTACTTAACATAAAGCCTCATTTTTCCTTTAAAATTTGTTCCTACCTTTAATTTGACTTACTCTCTCTGGAACTCTGGTAATTTGAGAACCACACGAAGTGAAAAGATGTGTAATTAATGTTTGGCTCATTGATTAATTGATGAGGTTTACATTTGAGATGGGCAATTGAGAACAGTATTGAAATCAGAATACAGGGACATGACTTTTGGTTCCATCACTTACATATGTGTCTTTAAGCAAGTTATCTAATCTTTGTGACAGTTTTCTCCTCTTCTATGTCGAGATATAAAACCTGTGCTTCAGGGTTAATATGTGGACAAAATGAACTGTTATATATAAAGCATAGTGCTTGGTACAAAATTATATTCTTGTGAGATTTAGTAAAAGTAGTAGCTGGAGTTGATTTAAATAAAAGTTGGCAAGATTAAGATAAATCCAGAAATCAGACCGACAAGGCAGGTTCTAGGGGTTGGGGCTGAGGATGACACCAGTCTCTGTTTCACTTGGTTTAAAGGGGAAAAGGCTGAGTTCAGCAGTCATCTTAGAGCAGGAAAGAGTAGGCAGGTATTACAAGTGCAGACAGGCGGAAACTGGAGAGCAGGAGGTCCGTGACACTAATGAGACGCGGCTACCGAGGTTGGTCCAGAGGCTTGGAACATTTTGCTG
This sequence comes from Myotis lucifugus, assembly GCF_000147115.1. Classification (NCBI taxonomy): domain Eukaryota; kingdom Metazoa; phylum Chordata; class Mammalia; order Chiroptera; family Vespertilionidae; genus Myotis; species Myotis lucifugus. The sequence goes on along the minus strand of NW_005871418.1, from coordinate 293,970 downwards.
AGTTCTGTTGTAGGCGCTGTCCTTGGCATGAGCTCTCATGGACATGGAGGTAGTCACCATAACCAGAAGGGTGTCAGAGGACTTTCAAGTGTCACAGTTGCAGGCATGAATCACTAGCAGATTCTTCTAACTCTACTGAGAAGATAAAATATTTTAGCAGTAAATGGAAAGTACAAAAAAGGAAAATTTAATATTTTGGGGTCTGCTGAATTACGACAAAAATGCACAATCAAACCATTTGTAAAACAATAAAGAGAATTAAAGAATTGGCACATTTGAAAATACCCTCATTTAGAAAAACAAAAACAAAACAAAGACAGGTTGCAAATGCATACTGAATTTCAGGCCGCATTGAAATCTATTAAATGAGTGGTTGGATTCTACTTAAATATTGTCTTTTTCAAAATTAGATGAGGTTCTGTTTACTTCTCATATTCAAAGCCATGGATGCTTACAGGAAACCACCTAATAAGGGTTTAGTAGCAAAGATTTCCAAATACTTTCTTTCTCACATTGACTTTTGCATACCACTTCAGTGAGGAAATGGTTCTGATGACTCATTTCTCATTTGAATTTCCAATACCACCTAGTCTTCAATCCATAAATTAATATGAAATCTTTAGTTGTGGTTGTTCATACATCCCTCTTTATGTCTTTGCATATGCAATATATTGAGAAACCTAGCTTAACATCCCCCATTGCAATGTAATTACTCTGCCTAATTTATAAATTCAACTTTATTATAGATATGTATATATAGGGAAAATCATAGTATATTTAAGTTCCAATATTATCCCCAGTTCCAGGCATCGACTGGGGGTCTTGGAAAGTTTCCCTGTAGATAAGGGGAACTACTGTATTTATATTATGATGGTGTAATTGACTAGCCTTCAGTTAAATTGAAAGCTAAATGATTATTACTTTTACATAACAAATTGTTTCTTTCAACCTAGGTTTTTAAATTTTATAAGGATGTATCTTATTGGGTTATGGAATAGATAGAGATAGACATTAATAGACTTTATTTCACAGAAAATAACCTTAGATGGACATATTTAGTTAGTTAATGTCATAAAGAGAGTTGGTAGCATAGCCAAGGTCAAATCCCTGATTCTTATACCTGGAATGCTGAATGAGCTATATTAAAATTGAAAATATCAAACAAACAGAATCACTTTATCTCATTTCCATTTATGTAGCAAATATTTTGATTATTTGATATATTATGGTCACTCTTTTATGCAGGAGAAATAAGAGAGAATGTCTTCCATTCTGAATATATAATGTGCTTGAAAAATTTGATACGCAAGAAAAATTAACCAGCAATAACTGAGTGGTGTTACCACACAGGAGCTCAAAAGCACAGCTAGCATATTTTGTTCTGAATTGATTAAAAAAAAACTTCATGAAAGAGATCAAGTTAAAATTATGTATAGACTGATGGGCAGAATCTGGATAGGCAGAGCAGAGAGCATAACATATTCCAGAGAAATGGCATGAGAAAAATATATTATAATCACACGTGTTTAGAGAAATAAAATGAGCTTGCTCCGGAGACCGGACTGAGAGACCGACATCATGGAGTTAGACTGCGGTCAAGTTGTGAAAAGAAATGTCTGACTAAAAGTCTTGCAGGACATTCTGCCTGAGATTGGAAACCATGTACGGTTCATGAGCAAAGCTGTGACACATAGAATGTGGGTGTTTTACTTTGTATGAGGAAGGTTGCAACAAGGAGAGACAGCAGATATTATAATATGAAAACCGGAGCTTTAATACTTTGTAACATTTGTTGTGCTCTTTTTGTTTTTTGGCATGGAATTCCCTGAAACATTCAGTTAGAAAAACAGGATCAATTATACTACTTCAGCACCATTAATATGAAGGACGTGGGTAGAAAATTAATCACACTTGAGAGGGTGGCAGTGGAAGAATATCCTAGTGGTAGACCAGGCTCCAGGATGGACGGGAAGGGGAAGCTAATGCTCAGAGAAGGTAAAGAATTGTTCTATTGTGGGCCGTGTAATTCCAGAAGGTCCCAGGGAAAGGTTTGGAACGATGAGAAGAGGAGGAAGATGGATCATGAGAAGATATAAAACACCATTTGGTCAGAGAAAAGAGAAGGGTGCTGCACTTCCTGAATAGCTTTGTGAGGCCAGCATACCCGACTTGAAAACCTGTCATGTATATTACAATGGAAAAAAGGGGGAAAATAATTATCTTTCACCAACATAGGTGCAAATAATGTTAACAGTGTATTGAATAAAACAAAACATTGATTTGTTAAGGAAATTATAGAGCATGAAAAAGTGGTTGTTTCACATTAAAAAAATCATAGTCATCACATTAATAGAGAAAGCTATATGATAATCTCAGCAGCTACAGAGAAAAGCATTTGACAAAATTCAATACTTATAAATTTAAAATGGCCCATATCTTGATATACCAGGAGGAAATTTTAGAACTCAGAGTAATTCTTTCATTGACAGTTCCATGTGATGGTCTGGGAGTTGAAACTACTAATAAAAATAACTAGCAGTAAAACACCCGAATTCTCATTAGTAACTCTAGGTCCAAGATTCTCAAGCAATGTCTTCACATTTTGAAGTAAAAAGAATTAACCATAACTCTATTCCACCAAGCCTGCATTCAACTGTGAGCGCTAAAAACATTGGACGTCTGCCCAAATGTGCATTTCTCACCCTTCACTCCTATTTGAAAGAAATACTAGAGGATACACTTTGAAAAAAGAAACAATGACTCAAAGGGAAAGATTTTACAAGAAATATTGAAGAACAATAAAAGCAGTATAATTTATACTTGGGCTTAAGTAAGGGTAGTTTATAAAAAACTAATAAAGGGCAAGAAAAAGCTATAGAACAAAAGCATGGGAAGTGTTTTAAATGATTTATAACCTGATTCAACAAATGAGATAATTTATAACCTGATTGAACATGTTTCAACGAACTAGAAATAGAAAAAAAATACCCATATTCTCATAAGTAATAATTGCAAAAAAACCATAGCTAACATAATACAAAATAAAAAATGTAATGCTTTGTGCCTGAAATTAGGAATAAGTGCATTTATTTTTATTGCTTTCACTTAACACTTTATTAAAGATAAGTAAGTACAATTGGGAAGATCTGAGTGTAATAAAGAGATAAAAATGTGTTTATTGACAGATAACAATACTGGGTAAATGTAAAATCCAAACTAATATGCAAAATAATTTTAACATAATTTTAAAAAATTACAAGTTTGTGGCATACTGAAAATCAATACCTCAAAATTTATGATATCACCGTAAAGCACAGGAACTACTGGAAAATGAAATTTAAAAACCAAATCATTAAGAATGACATAAAAGAAATAAAATCAAGTACCTATTCATAAATTAAATAAAAAGGGTGTTCAAAGAAATTAAGGAAGTCAAATAAATGGAGAAATATAAGGTGTGGAAAACTCAATATTGTTGGGATGGAAATATTATTCCAACCTTTAAATTTTCTGGTAGAAATTGACAAGTTGAATTCTAAATTTCATGTGGAAATGCAAGAAACTGGGATGGTCAAAAATAATTTTAAAGAGAAATAACAATTTAGAAGAATAATAGTACCATATTTCAGGACTTATTACTAACTAATTTAAAAATAACAGCATAGATTGGTGTTAGTGACACAGGACAGTAAGAAACTAGGAAAAGTACTGGGCATGTGGAATAGGGAAACTGAGAAAAGAAAATTAAACAAGGCCAAACAATTTGAACAACTTACTGCCAGACAGTGAATCACAAGGCGTTATCTTCTCTAACCAAGGACACTTGAGAGCAATTGTTTATACCTTTTCTGCATATCCAGCGAATACAGAGCTTAAATCACCCTGGCCAAGGACATAGAGAACAGAAATTCAGTTAATGCCATTTGTGCCAGCCAAACCCTCACTGCATTCCTCATTGTTACTGCTGTGTAACAAGTAACTCTCAAACTTTCCAGCGAAGACCAGCATGCATTTAGTATTTCATGTTCTTCTTTTGGTGAGAAGTCCAGCTATGGCTGAGCTGGGTCCTCTGCTTAAAATTTTCTCATAAGATTGTGCTCAAGATTTTGGAATTGAAAACATCACAAGTTTCCACTAAAGAAGGATCTTGACCAGGGTCATTCAGGATTCATTTCCCATGGGCTGGTGGCCTGAGGGCCTCAGACCTTCCTCAGTTTCTTGCATGTGGGCCTCTCTAATATGACAGCTTCACCAAAATCAGCAAGTGGGAGAAAGAGTCTGTTAGCAAGATGAAGTCACAGCTTTTGTAACCAAATCTCATAATGGGAAATTGCACTGGTTGGGGCTATCCAAGTGCAGGGGAAATCGGATTGCCAGTACCCAATGGGAATAGGGGGCAGCAGGTCTAGAATGCAAACCATGCCCTGGGGAACGTTTTCATTCTTGCTGAGACTGGAGTTGATGGGCAATGGATACAAGTTCGGGTCAGTACTGAGATTCCAGTTTGTCTTCTGTCTTTGCTGCCCTCCTTTAACTCCGTCCTTTCTCCCTGACTGCTGGTCACGCAGACCTTGCTGAATCCAGGCACATCACCACTCACCTTCCCTGAATGCTGTCACCAGATTCCACAATGTTTAGTATCTAATCCTTACAATAAATCCCTATTCATAACACTTATTCTAGTTTTGTTTCCTTGACTAAACAATGGAAAGAAGAAAGAAAAGAAGAAGAGGAGCGGGAAGAGGAGGAAAAAAAGAGAATGGTGGAAGGAAAAAAGGAAGAGAGAGAGGAAGAGAGGGAGGGGATATAAAAATTCCAATGACTAATTATGAAAAATCATTAGTAGCAGTAAAAATTATAAAAAGTTTTTTGAACATCTGCTGTATGTTAGACAATGTGTTTAAAGTTCTGGACTATTTAATTTAATCATCAAATATTTACTGTGTATTCATTATAATGTTCTATAATGTTTTACCTGCACTGACTCATTTAAATCTTAAAACCCACCTATGAAGTGTGTACTGCTATCAGGTCTATTTTACAGATAAGAAAACTGTAAAATAGAAACATTATGCAAATGACCCTGGGTCAGAGAACTAATAACCGAGAGGTCTCAGATTCAAACCCTAGCAGTCTAGCTCCAGATCTCGCACTTTTACACTTGATCTTAGCCAAAAAGCTGAGAAGTGAGAAGAGATCACACTTGTTTCTTCATGTCTACCATGAGTATCAGAACATGGCAAATAATGTCATTAAGATTCAAAGTTAAAGTAACTGTTGCCTTGGCCCATGTGGCTTAGATGGTAGGAACACCATCCCAAATGCCAAAAGGTCGCAGGTTCATTTCGGGTCAGGGCACATACTCAGGTTGTGGGTTCAATCTCTAGTCAGGGTGTGTATGGAAGGTGACTGAGCAATGTTTCTCGCTCACATCAATGTTTCTCTTCTCTCTCTCTTCCCCTCTCTCTGAAAAAGAGAAATCAATAAAAACATATCCTGGGGTAAGGATTAAAAAAAAAAAATTAAAGTAACTTTCTAAAGAACAAATTGGAAGTATGGGCTAAGCTGGGATTTAACCTAGGTTTTCCTGACACCCAAACTAATACTGCTCTTAACTAATACTAAATTAGATTACAATCTCTCCAAATGGATGAGCTGTGGCTAGAGCTACATGCAAAATTTTATCCTAATTAATATGTATTACTTTATCAATAAAGAATATGTAAAAATTATTGGAGTAGATATTCAACAATATTTAGGAATAGAACTCTAAATCTGAGCAGAGTTAGAAGAAATTTACATATAAATATAAAAAAATAGTTAAAATACAGAAGAATTATGGATTTTATTAAGATAACTTAAAGTTATTGTTTTAAAAAGACTAAAATAATGGATTAATCTCATCAAGAAAAAAGAGGTAAAAAAATAATATCTAATATTTAAAATGTTAAAGGAGACATAAAGAAGACTTCCAGCCAAAACCGGTTTGGCTCAGTGGATAGAGCGTCGGCCTGCTGACTGAAAGGTCCCAGGTTCGATTCCGGTCAAGGGCATGTACCTGGGTTGCGGGCACATCCCTCGTAGGAGATGTGCAGGAGGCAGCTGATCGATGTTTTTCTCTCATTGATGTTTCTAACTCTCTATCTCTCTCCCTTCCTCTCTGTAAAAAATCAATAAAATATATTTTAAAAAAAAGAAGACTTCCAAATAATCCTTAGAAAATACACAATATTCTGTTAACAAATTAGCAAGTGTCAATGAAATGAAGATTTAATGGGAAAGTTGTAAAAGAGAGCAGTAGAAATAAATAGAATAAATTTCCAAGAAATGAATCTCTCACGTTGAAAATGCAGAAAACAATGTGTCATCAGGATGGGGGACAACTTGGAGAATTGGACTTAGCTACAATTTATATCATGCTACTCAGAAAAGGGCTTACTGTATTTATCTTTGAACTGATTAAGCTTTCATTGTGAAAGGAAGTAGAGCATTAGAATGAGTTAGACATGGGTTAGACAAAAAAGAATCTACATTCTTGTTTCCATGATCTGCAATAATTCATCTCAACTGACCTCATTTTATCACCCAGGAAACAAAGAGGCCAAATCCCTGATTTCTAAGATTCCTTCGAGCTGTATAATTATGTGGAATGTCAGCTCTCTCTTTTGTATGAAGATCATTTAAACCTTATTGCTAATTTCATTGAGGTGTGATATTGCTTTACTATTATCCTTTACATAGTGAACAGGTGTATTTTTCACAGTAAATACTTCCTTTATATGCAGTTCAGTTTTTTAAAAGCATGGATGAACTAGTGATAAAAAAATCATTGTAACTTTTAAAGCAAATATTTAAATGTTCAGATTGCTTCTGTCTGACCAAATTACTGTTTTGGCTCTGGAAAAAATGTATAATTTGATTGATTGTCAGAAAAATCGTAGTATACCCTAGTTACCCAGAATCTCACTCGGTGCATATACCATGTGAGAAGTCAGGGCCACTGAGGCATCTTAAGCAGACAAATTGCCTCTATCTTTGTTCATCCAAAGCTCTTCAATTTGAACGACATTATTTAGTGCAGTGATTCCTGGAAATGAATCCATTCCAGCAGATCTCATAAAATCATAATTTTCAATAGTGCCTTAATCATAATTTATCTTATTTTGGCAGGAATGGAACTAAGAGATGGAAAGATTAAGAGATGTACCGGAGGTCACGTGTTAGAGTCAAGACTTGATCCGAAGCTGGGATTTGTCAACCACTGAGACCTCACTTGGTTCTAAGCCTGGTTAATCCTCAACAGTGTCTCATATATAGAATGCCACTTGTTACTGTTGTTTTCCTTATTAAACATCATTACTATTATTTAATTACAGTAGGACACTAATCTAGAAATGTAGAAGAAATGATAGAATGGGAAGGTCAACATCTTGTAACTATTATGGTGACACAGACACACCACTTGATGTGGAAACTAGTTGGGTGAGCATTTAATGAGGAACAGGAGGTTTATGTAACATCAAAATATCTCCCTACCCCACAGATTAATAAAAAAGGGGGAAATAGTAACTTTATAGTGAGAAATCCGGCAGATTTCTTTTTTGAATAATGTCACTATTATGATGTTCTCGACCAAAAAATCTTCTTATTTAATCTGTATCTTGGCATGAGGAAACATAGAGAAACTCAAATTTAAAAACATTCTATGAAAATGACCTGTACTCTTAAAAAATGTCAGCGTCTTGAAAGAGGAAGAGAAACTAGAACTGTTCTATCCCAGCAGAAGCTACAGAGATGTGGCACTTAAGGTAGTTTTCAGATCTGGGATTGGGTCTTGTACAGGGAAATATATATGAAAGATATTAATAGAAAAACAGGTACATTTTGAATATGGACTGTATGTTGAGAATAGCATTGTATCTGTCTTCAGTTCTCTGATTTTTAACATCATATTTATGTAATAAAGCAGACTGTGGTGAATTATGGTAAATAAGAACTCTCTGAGCTCTTTTTTTTTTGCAAATTTACTATAGGCTTAAAATTAAACAAAATTTAAAAATATCTCAAATTGAAATACAAATATGCTCTTTTGTAGCAAAAAAATCTTCCAAAAATGTACAAAAAGAAAGCATTTAAATCTCTCTTCATTATCCCCATCCATTCTTTTTCTCCTGAGTTAATAAATATAAAAAAGAAAATTTCTATTACTCCATATATATGTAATTAAATGTTGGCATGAATACACACATGTAAGATTTTTGCATTTGGTTCTTACAAATTATTTATTGTTTGTACATTACTTTGTAAATTTGGATCAAAATGTCTGTCAAGTTTTATATAGAGAGAAATTGCTCATGTGCTTCACTAGTTGTTCAGTATCCTGTGCTATGGAGTGATCCACTGTTGGTTTATTGGTTTTCGATCCACTATTTACACAACCATTTCTCTAGTTGTTTGAAATTCTGGTAGTTAATCTTTTTACACTACAAATAAAGTTGCAATAAATATCATATATACATTGTACATTTTTGGAAGAATATATATATATATATGTATGTATATATATATATATTATTGTAGAGTTCACAATTTCCATTTAAAGTGTATGAGATTTTGAATTCCTGCACACTTGAAAATATTAGAATTTTTCCTATATTCTACTTTATAAAACTGGGATTTTATTTCTGCTTTTCATGTGTGTGATCCTGATTTCATATATTTTAAAATAAATTGTTTAAATTATAGAATAAACATGCCTAATAAATACTGAAAAAAACAGCATAAGTTACATATAATGGAACAAATGATTAAAGTTGCACTTACAGTTTTAGAGTATGCTTTTTCAGTGCTTATTAATGTGATAATGTAAAGGGTTTATATAACTACTATTGCAATATCTACAAGCTTCCCTAAAAGAATAAATTTTCTTTTGTCTTTAATCTTCTGTAATTGACCTTTCCTTCCTCACTAGCCAACCCATCTTGGCTACATAGAAAACTTCTGCACTCGCAGGTTGTGGATGCTTCCTGGCACCTTGGGAACTAGTCTGCCCCTGCCTAGCCAGACTTCTGGAACTCCATTCCAGAATTTTATTAATTTCAGCCTTATTTAAACTTGCCTCTTAAGGGTGTAGTACACTGAGTCTCAGGCTTTGGTCTCCAGGAGTATAGCAGTGAGGTGTGTCTTGTTTATTGTTTGTTTTTAATCACACAGATAAGACCTACTTCGTACACTATTGAATCCAAAGTTTTAGGGGTAAGACCTGGTCATATGAATTTTGAAAGTATTTTGTTACAAGATTGATAGAAACACAATTGTCCTGGTGTTTGGGTAGATATTTTATTAATGATTTGTGCGGTCATCTACCTTACATTATAAAATTCACCTATTAAGTCATGATTATATGGTTATGGGCCATCCATGTCAGACTAAAGGAAGCCTTTGTACTAGTATTCTCAAGTGAAGTCTTATATAGTAAGGCTTCTCAAGTTCTTTGTGATGGATAATTGTTTGCTTTTGTTTTTAATTATTAAGTTTCCAATTCTTTGCAGACCAATACATGCTGTTCATACACATGTGATTCAGAGCATAAGTTCAACTACACTGGAACAGACCTAGAACTTGTTTATAACAAGAAGAGTCATTTGGACATTGCTGCAGTGTGTTTCTGAACATTCACTCTAAACTTCTCTATTTTTCTCATTGGTGGCCCTTAGCAATGTGGGCACCATTGCTAAGTCTTAAACAGATGGCCCATAATCATATATTCATGACTTAATAGGTGAATTTTATAAGGTAAGGTAGATGACAGCACAAATAATTTATAAATATCTACTCAAACATCAGACCAATTGTGCTTCTATCCGAGGCTACAGAGCAACTGGGAGTCTAAGACTGGGAAGGATGATTAAACTGAAATTTGCTAAGTTAAACCCCTCTCCTTTCTTAATCTCAAAATATTTGCTTCCTATTCTGCTTCTTGTCATCAACTACTACATCTTTTCTGTCCTTATTCTATCTTTTCTCACAAAATCTGAAACTAAATAATTATATTGAAAATGGAAAATCATACAATAATATAGAAAATCACAGTAGAAAACAAGAGCCACTTCTCGGCCCTGGACATCATAGACCATACCAATCCCCTCTATGATGGCAAAGACATGTGGGGTGTTGAGTATTTTTTTAGCCAGCCATGTGAATAAAACACCATTGAAAACTGAAGATATTCAACAATTACTGCATGTATAATTGATTTGTCAGGACTATAAGACCAGGTATCATTGAAAATTATTCAAATCTGCCAGCTTTTGTATATAGTTTTGAGTTTCCTTTAAAAACATTAATTCTCTGCATAAGATGCTTCTATGACAAAGGCACACGAGGGGAAAATAGAACTATAGAATGCAGTGGCATTACAGCACATTAGCCTTTCTCCCTGAAAGCTGTAAAATCTAGCTATGCAAAAATACCTGGCTTAAACTGTGGTGTTCTTGGTACGGCACTATTTTTTAATTCTTTTTTTAATTAAATTTTTTTTAATGTTGACATCACTGCAGGTGACTTCCTTTTTTCCTGTTTTGCCCACCTCCTCCTATCCCTGCCTTCCTTTCCCTCGGCCTTCACTAAACTAGGTATATCTATCTCCATGGGGTATGCATATATGTCCTTTAGCTAATCCCTTTGCCTTCTTTTTTTCTATATTTTAACATTTTACCAAAATGCTTACACAATTCCTAGTCTGCTGAAGATTCCTGGATGACTGAATATTTGTATTAGAGAACAAATATTTATAAAATTATTTAGCAGATACCCATGGTTGCCAGTGGAAAATTCTCTTCAAGTTCTTGTTACCAAAACCTTAATTACATTATAGATTCACCTCTCACAGAAGTATAAATCAAGCATGGACATTTTTTGATATTGCTTATTTTATGAGAAAAATATATTGTAAGAGTTTCTAAGAAAGATTTACTAACTTTCAAAAGGGACACCTGAGGCCAAGTTGGAGGATAGGTAAACATAGTACCGACATCCTCCAAAACCACATCTACACTAATAAAAGAGAAACATGGTAATTGGTGTACGACCGCTACCCTTCCCATTGGCTAATCAGCATATCCTTATGCAAATTAACTGTCAGCCAAGATGGCGGCCGGCAGCCATGCACTGAAGCTAGCAGGGAGGCTTGCTTGCTCCAGTGACTGCGGACTCCAACGTTCCCCGCCTAACTTGCCGGCCTCTCAGCTGCAAGTCTAAGCAACTATATACTATGTTGCAAATAAGAAGCTAAACAAAACCCCAGAAACCAGCGGACTGAAAGCCAGCCGGACCGCAACATTGTATCAATGTTTTCAGCAGCCGAGGCCTCAGAGCTAAAGCTGGCCCAGAATTAAAAAAAAAAAAAGAAAACAAGGAGCGGTTGGGAGCTTCAGTCACCCGCCAGCCTGAAAAAGGCCCTCAGCACCTCACCCAGACTGGGCAGGCACCCCAGTGGGGACCCCCACCCTGATCCAGGACACCCTTCAGGGCAAACCAGCCAGCCCCTACCCGTGCACCAGGCCTCTATCCTATATAGTAAAAGGGTAATATGCCTCCCGGCACCGGGATCAGCGTGACAGGGGACAGCGCCCAAACCCCCTGATCGCCTTGCGGCTCTGTGTGTGACAGGGGGCGGGGCCACAGCCTCCCCATCCGCCCTGCTCTGTTCGTGACAAGGGAAGGTGCCCCAAACCCCTGATCAGCCCTGCTCTGTGCCTGATAGGGGGGAGCTCCCCAATCCCCTGGTTGCCCTGCAGCTCTGTGTTTGACAGGGTGCAGCGCACCAACCCCCGCCCCCCCACAGGCCCTGCTCTGTGTGTGACAGGGTAGAGCCATAACCTCTCCATCGGCCCTGCCCCGAGTGTGACAGTGGCGGTGCCCCAACCACCTGAGTCGGCCCTGCTCTGTGGGTGATAGAGGGTG
>NW_005871418.1:278119-281779 GCF_000147115.1 Myotis lucifugus | reverse complement strand
TGACAGTGGGGAGCTCCCCAACCCCCTGATCGACCCTGCTCTGTGTGTGACAGGGTATGGAGCCCCAACCCCCCTGATGGGCCCTGCTCTGTGAGTGACAGGGGGCAGCGCCCCAACCCCCCTCCACGGGCGTTGCTCTCTGTGTGACAGGGTAGAGCCATAACCTTCCCATTGGCCCTGCCCTGAGTGTGACAGGGTGCAGCGCCCCAACCCCCTGATATGCCCTGCTCTGTGAGTGACAGGGGGCGGTGCCCCAACCCCCCAATCGGCCCTACCCTGAGCGTGACTGAGGGTGGCATCGCAACCTCCCGATCCACCCTGCTCTGTGCATGACAGGGGGTGGCGCCCCAACTCCCCAATCGGCCCTGCTCTGAGCCTGACCAGGGGCTGCACTTAGGGATTGGGCCTGCCCTCTGCCACCCGGGAGCAGGCGAGGGGTCCCAGACTGCGAGAGGGCACAGGCCGGGCTGGGGGACCCCCCTTCCCACCCCCCCGAGTGCACAAATTTTTGTGCACCGGGCCTCTAGTAAAAATTATAACTAACTACAGAACAACCATCATTGAGAATTGCCTGAAATATAGCTGATAACTAAGGATATACAGAAGAAGCCACTATGAGACTGGTAGGGGGGCAGAGACTCCCAACAAGCTGGTCCCACACCACCTTTGGCAGTTAAAAATCAGGAGGGAAATCTGAGGGACTAGCATAGGTACTCCTTGAGGAGTAAGGAAATTCAGCCCAAGGTTCCTGTGCTAGAAATAGAAGTCCCACAACTTCTGGCTGTAAAAACCATTGGAGATTGTGGCTGAGTGAGACAGAGGGCCTCTGAAGTTGCAGGTGTTCCTCTTCAAAGGTCCATACACAGACTTACTCAGTCTCACTGGCTCTGCAATCCAGCGTTAGGGCAGCAGCTCAAAAGGCACATCAGGGACATACAAGGCTGTCAGGCTTCAGGGGATGGCTGAAGGGCCAGCTCTCTCTGGACAGAAAGGTTGGTGAAGTCCATTGTCCCTTTGCTGTGCCCTTTCCCAAAGAGCCAGCAGGTAGGTGCCATATCTGCATCCCCATCAACCTGCCTAACTGCTCAGCCTTAGAGATTCCCTGAGACTCAGTCTCACCCAACTTTTAGACCCGCCCAAACTATTGTTAATGGTTTTCCTATGCACCCAGCCCGTTTGGGTTCATGCTTTGGACTTCCCTAAAATCTCTCTTAGGTTCACAAACCCCAAGCAAGCAGCATCTGTCCTCAGCTTTCCTGTACCTCTTGCTAAATGGCCGTAGGTATGGCACAAGCAGCAGCTGGCCACAGTTTGCAGCTTGGCCTCTCCTAGGCGTCTCCAAGCCCAGCACAAGAAGCAGTCATGCGCAGATCCCTCTGTAGCTCGTACTGGGTGGCCCCAGCCAGGACACAGATGGCTGACATGAGCAAGGTGCCAACCTATGGCAAAGCATTGCTGACTGTTTAATCTGAGGGAACTTTATAGCAGGCATGACATTCTTCTTTTACCTTATGTCCATCACATCCTTGCTCATTGAGGTTACCAAGTGAAGAATTAGTCAAAAGGTGAGATTATTTCTCTAAATTTAAGGTAATAATTACCTTTAATGAAATAGTATAAAAATTACCAGATTTTTATTTACTTTACTGTTGAGCACTGGTTAATCTTTTTACCTCCAACATTTTGTTGAATAATTACAACAAAACTTACAAATCCTGGTCAAATCTTACCAAAAAATTTAGTTAAAAAACACCACCAAATAACAAGAGAAATGTTGTGTGAGTTTCAAGCGTACAGGCAGAAATTCTCAATTACTTTTATCTTGACATGAAACATTTGTTAATTTAAACATGAAGAACATTGTTTCCTCTAGGCTATCTAAACAAAATTACTATGTGCAATTTAAATCATTCTTTACCTTCTAATCTTTGAAAATCTAATCAGGCAAATGTTTTTGTTCCAATATTATATTATCACATCAAAGATGTCTTATTGCTAGCTTTTCTACTATTCTAAGTTTAGTGACTTTTATATTGAACCTAAGCAAAATGTTACCTGCAGGAGCAATTTTTACTTTCTATTATCCCTAATGTGCATTCAAGATCTGTTTTGTAAAGTGAAATAATTTACGAGGTCTCACTCCCTGAAATAACATCCAAGTATATTAATTGCAAATTAGTTCATTAAGAAAATGTTTAATATACACTATCTCTTCCCTGATTTTAGGAATCTCATGACAAACCACTTGTTACCTTAGCATATTTCATTATCTTGGAAAGATTTATATTAAATTTAGGAAATGAAAATGAATGATTCAGTAACAATCATTCTTTATTACAAAAAGTGAAGCCATGGGAAATTATTTTAAAATATAATACTCTGAGAAATTAATTCATAGAAGAGGTGTATCTTAGTAGATATCAGAACATTTATGAAAATCATTCACTTATATTTAAAAACTGTATTCATATTCCTGTATTTTTTATCTAAATGATCCTATATAATAAGCAAAGACACTATAAATATAAATATGTATAAATGCACGGTTGTAAGAAATGTAGGAACTTTTTACAAAGTGATAATGTTTGAAATTTCAGTGAGTTTTGTTTTGTCATTAATGGACACAGATTTTTGTCATTGTTGTTCAATGTTATGGGACCTAAAATCAGCATGTCATGCAGAGATGGTTTCTCAGAAAGCGACTTTAATGTTGGTGGTCCACCGTACACTGCTTTTCACAATTATTATGAAGCCAACTTTCTGTAATGAATGAACTGCCAAAAGTACCTTACCTCTTCAGAAAAGTTGCCTTTCTCTTTGTAACAGAATTTAATTTATTCCTATGGCCTTTTGATGACTCTGTCCATAAGATAATTCACAAGCATATCTTCCCTTTTATTATGTATACTAGAGGCCCAGTGCATGAATTAGTGCACAAGTGGGGTCCCTCGACCTAGCCAGCGATCGGGACCTGCCTGCCAGGGGGAGGGACTGCGGGAGGTTGGCTGTGGGAGAACATTGTCCACCAGGGGGCAGCTTCTGCATTAAGCATCTGTCCTCTGGTGGTCAGTGTGTGTCATAGCTACCCACAGGTCGTCCGGTCATCTGGTTGTTCCATTGTAATGGTCACTTAGGCATATATATACTAGAGGCCCGGTGCACAAAAATTTGTGCACTGGTGGGGGGGGGGGGTGTTCCTCAGCCCCACTTGTGCCCTCTCACAGTCTGGGACCCCTCAGGAGGTAACGACCTGCTGGCCTGCTGGCTTAGGCCTGCTCCCGGGTGGCAGAGGGCAGGCCCAATCCCTAGGTGCAGCCCCTGGTTGGGCTCAGAGCAGGGCCGATTGGGGAGTTGGATCGCCACCCCCTGTCATGCACAGAGCAGGGCGGATCGGGAGGTTGCGATGCCACCCCAGTCACGCTCAGGATAGGGCTGATTTGGGGGTTTGGGGCACCACCCCCTGTCACACTCAAGGCAGGGTCGATGGGGAGGTTGCGGCGCCACCTCCTGTCACGCACAGAGCAGGGCCCATCAAGGGGGGTGGGGCTCCATACCCTGTCACCCACAGAGCAGGGCTGATCAGGGGGGTTGGGGCTCCATACCTTGTCACACACAGAGCAGGGCTGATCAGGGGTTGGGGAGCTCACCCCTGTCATGCAC
>NW_005871418.1:232280-277959 GCF_000147115.1 Myotis lucifugus | reverse complement strand
GGTGCTGCCCCTGTCACGCTGCTCAGGGCCAGGAGGCTCGCGCTCACTTGACACAGGGGCAGTGAGGCCTCACTGCTCAGCTGATCCTGGTGCTGGGAGGCTCGCTGCTCCGCTGATCCCGGCTCCGCTGATCCCGGGTTCAGGAGGCCTCGCGGCTCCGCTGATCCCGGTGCTGGGAGGCATATTACCCTTTTACTATATAGGATAGAGGCCTGGTGCATGGGTGGGGGCCGGCTGGTTTGCCCTGAAGGGTGTCCTGGATCAGGGTGGGGGTCCCGCTTGGGTGCCTGGCCAGACTGGATGAGAGGATGATGGCTGTTTGCAGCTGGTCACACCCTCTTCAGGGTGGGGGTCCCCACTGGGGTGCCTGGCCAGTCTGGGTGAGGGGATGATGTCTGTTTGCAGCTGGTCACACCCCCTTCAGGGTGGGGGTCCCCACTGGGGTGCCTGGCCAGTCTGGGTGAGGGGCTGAGGGCCCTTTACAGGCTGGTGGGCAACTGAAGCTTCCAACCTGTCCTTTTTTTTCTTTTTTTCTTTTATTCTGGGATTTATTTACCTTCTATGGCTGTCACTGGAGCTGAGAGCCGGCTTTAGCTCTGAGGCCGGCTCCAGCTTGAGGCCTCGGCTGCTGAAAGCAGATATCTGGTTTATTTGGGTTCTATAATTGTAACACTGTTTTGATCCTGCTCCCTCCAGCTCTGACGGCTGAAAGCAGGTATCTGGGTTTTTTTTTTTTTTTTGCTTCTATAATTGCAACAATGTTTCTTAAACTGCAGCTCAGAGCCCCAGCAGTGGAAGGCGGGGAACCTTGGCTTCCTCCATCATGGAGCAAGCAAGCCTCCTGTTCGCTTCACTGCCTGGCTGCCGGCCGCCATCTTGACTGGCAGTTAATTTGCATATCTCGCTGATTAGCCAATGGGAAGGGTAGCGAAGTTACGGCTAATTACCATGTTTCTCTTTTATTCGATAGGATGAGAGAGAGAGAGAGAGAGAGAGAGAGAGAGAGAGAGAGAATTCTGTTCAATGGCATTATTTATTCCTGTTTTCCCTGATCATCATTTAACTATCTTCCAGCAATGCTTTCCATTTTTCAATCCTATCCATAAGAGGTCAGGATACTTGTGCTGGCACCCATATTCCCCCTAAAATAGTCCACTCCACTTTGAGTCTGAAACTTTTCTCATATCATCAAAGAGGACAGTGCTCCCAAAGTGGTTGTTAAGGAACACTGCTTCCGGTGATAACAGACTACAATGCAGTCAGGATGAACATATATAAATTTGCAGTAGAGTTGAAATAACTGTTTGCTTCCCTAACAAATTCCCACTACTTGATGGCTTTACATAGCACAGATATAGTATCTTACAGTTCTGAAGGTTAGAAATCTGACATGGCTCCTACGGGACTGAAATCGTGACAGGGCTGTGTTCCTTTCTGGGGGCTGTAGGGCAGAATCTGCTTTCCCTTTGCAATCTCCAGAGGTCATCCACATTTATTGACTTATGGCCCCCTTCCTCCATCTTTAAATCAGAAACATGGCATCTCTCTGACCCCTTTCATCCTCACATCTCCCTCTCAGACCCATCTGGGAAAGACTTCTGCTTTGAAGAACTCGTGATTACATTTGCTCAACCTAGATAATCCAGTGTAATCTCTCCTCAAGGTCAAACCCTTAGTCATATCTCCAAAGTCCCTTTTGCCAACTAACACAGCATATTAATTCACAAATTCTAGGAATTACAACAGAGATATGTTTGGGGGAATTATTGTGTTACCCACAAACTGCACATTTTCACAGAGCAAATTAAGAAGGAAAGCTATAAATTGAGATCTGAATTTATTTTCTCCTCATATTTCACTGTAATCTTCCCCTTTATTTTAGTCAAATGTCATGCAATATCCTCTCTTCTATTCTGGTTTCTTCATTCCAACCACCTTAAGTCTATCTCTGTTCAAAAAACTTGCCTCCACATGTCATCAGTTCTTTTTCCTTTTTTTTCTAAATTTATTGATTTTAGACAGAGAGAGAAAGGGAGAGAGAGAGAGAAAGAGAGAGAGAGAGAGAGAGAGAGAGAGAGAGAGAGAGATGTGTTTTTCCACTTACTTTTATGCATTCATTGATTGTTTCTTGTATGTGCCCTGGTCAGGAATTGAACCCACAACTTCGGTGTACCCAACTGAGCTACCAGGCTAGAGCTCAGCATTTTGTTGCTTTTTTTTTTTTTTATTCATCCCCCCACCTCTAATTATTTTAAAAACAATCCTAGGTCTGTGCCACCCCCCGCCCCCCATTTCTGCCTAACATGGCTAGACAAAATATAATAGCATTCTCAGATGCACTGGAAATAAAAAAGTAATAAAGTTATAGTCACTTCCTTGATTTTAACCTGGATTAGTGCTAAAACACATAATATGCTACATTAAGGATTCAAACTTCTTCCCAAAGTATTTCTATGGGTTCTCTTTTTCAGCTTTGTATCAACTCTACATTTATGATTTTCTTTATATTAAACTAGAAGCCTGCTGCACAAAAATTTGTGCAAGAGTAGGCCTTCCTTCCCCCGGCTGCTGGCAGTGGCTTCCCTCCTACACCCGGGACCAGGGCTTCCCTTTTCTGGCTACCAGCAGGCACCCAGGATCAAGGCTGGCTTCCCTCAGGCTCCAGCTACGTCAGGAAGGAGGTCCGGAATGACGTTCAAAAGACGTCCGGTCTAATTAGCATATTACCCTTTTATTATTATAGATTATTCTACATTGGCCCAGCTGGTGTGGCTCAGTGGTTGAGCTTTGACTCATGAGCCAGGAGGTCAGAGTTTGATTCCAGATCAGGACACATGCCCAAGTTGTGGGCTCTATCCCCAATAGGAGGCATGCAGGAGGCAGCTGATCAATGATTCCTACATGTTTCTATCTCTCGCTCCCTCTCCCTTCCTCTCTGAAATTTGAATACATTTGAATAGTACATTTGGCTTATAAGTAAAAATACAGGGTGCGATTGCCCTAGCTGGTTTGGCTGAGTGGATAGAGCCTCAGCCTGCTGACCAAAAGGTCTGGGGTTTGATTCTAGTCAAGGGCATGTACCTTGGTTGCAGACTCCTCCCTAGCCTCGGCCCTGTTGGGGCTTATGCAGGAGAAAACCAATCTATCTGCTTCTCTCACATTGATATTTCTCTCTGTCTTTCCCTCTCTCTTCTACTCTTCCTAAATACCAATGGAAAAATATCCTCAGGTGAGGATTAACAACAACAGATAAAAAATGCAGGGTGGGACAAAAACAGGTTTAGAGTTGTGAGTATACAAAACATAGGGTTTATATATTTTCTTAAATATATTTTTATTGATTTGAGAGAGAAAGGGAGAAGGAGAGCAAGATAGAAATATCAATGATGAGAGAAAATCATTGATCGGCTGCCTCTTGCATGCCCCCTACTAGGATTTGAGCCTGCAACCCTGGCATGTGTCCTTGACTGGAATCAAACCTGGGACCCTTCAGTCTGCAGCCTGATACTCTATCCATTGAGCCAAACCAACTAGGGCCACAAGGTTTATTTTTGTATTGCTATTTATTAATTACTAGAGGCCCGATGCACAAAATTTGTGCAAGAGTAGGCCTTCTCAGCCTTGGCTGCCTCGGCCCTCAAAGCCATGGCTTCATCTGGAAGGTCATCTGGACGGTCATTTGCTGTTTGGCTGTTCAGTTGATTTGCATATTACACTTTTAATATTATAGACTAGAGGCCCGGTGCATGAAATTCATGCACTTAAGGGGCGGTGGGGTCCCTCAACCAGGCCTGCACACTCTCGCAGTCCAGAAGCCCTCAGGGGATGTCTGACTGACAGCTTAGGCCCGCTTCCCACAAGAAGCGGGCCTAAGCTATCAGTTGGACAGCCTTAGCGCTGCCGCGGAGTTGGCAGAGGCTCCTGCCACCGCCACTGCTCTCTCCAGTTGTGAGCCTGGCTTCTGGCTGAGCGGCACTCCCACTGTGGGAGCACACTGATGACCAGGGGACAGCTCCTGCGTTGAGCCTCTGCCCCCTGGTGGTCAGTGCACGTCATAGCAACTTGATGTTCCACTGTTCGGTCGATTTTCATATTAGCCTTTTATTATATAGGATTGTAGCATTTTTCATATGAACAACTGTAAACCTACTTTTGCCCCAATGTGTCTATGACAAAGACTTATTAGTGGCTCTTTGAACATGGGCCAATTTTTTAAACTGACTTTTGTAAAATAGGGTTGAAAATATAGGATTCTTGACTTTAAAAGTTGATTTTTAGGATGAGTTAATTTTATAAAAGTTTTAAATTGCAATTTTATAAACTTTAATTAAACATTTATAAAATAAACTTTTAATTTCTTCAAAAGTTAATTTTTTCTCTTTTAAAATTTATTTTCAAATTACAGTTAACATACAATATTATATTAATTTCAGGTATATAGGATCATTATTAGACATGATTAGACATGGGCATGCTACATGATCAATACTATGATTTCTATCAGAAAAATTTTAAAATTTCTTATTTTAAAAATTACAGTCACATTTCCTTCACCAGTTCATCATTCCAATGGGAAGGCAAAGTGTTTATGCATGAAAATCATATCTAGAGATAGTATAAATGTGAACTGAAAGAAAATATGAAAAGAACAGTCTCTGAACAGAGGTTGAATTTTCTAAGAAATATTAAGCGAAATTCAGAAGTGCAAAATGTTTCAGAATAATGGCTATTTATAGGTGCTTAGATATGATATGTGAATTACATATGAAGCAATATATAAAAATTATCTTAGTAAGACTCACAACAAACCTCTATTTTACAGATAAGAAACCTGAGATTCAGTGAGATTAATATCCTTCAAGTTACACAAGTGTTATAAATGGTTGTGCTAAATTTAAATCCAGGTCAGCTTGATTTTAAAATCTGTGCCCTTGTCAGCTCTGCTTCATGAAGAGGTCTGTGGTAAAATTAAGTGATTTGAATTAAGAGGGAAGGCACGCATTTGAAAATCTTCAACATAAGACCAAAATTAGATACACTGCTCAATATGTTCTTTGCAAATTTGATGTTTTTAGGGCAAGAACAAATGATTTAATCCTTATAATGTTTTGCTAAGACTATGATTATAGCAAAAAAACTACCATTGTTTAATTTTGCTGTGATTCTTTAAAAAATAGGTACTTATATTGTGTCTTTAAAAATAAGCAAATCGGTCTTTAACTATCTCTCAAACTGATGTTGATATTTGTAAAACTAGACTTAAAATACTGGGAATAGGTTTGTGTGTGAACAAAACTTTTAAATTGCTAGTGCTCGATCCACGAAGGATTGCAGACTGGAGTAGCTTTTATTCTATATTTGAATTTTTTTTTTATTTAGTAGTCATTTAGGTGACAACTACCATATAAATTAACACTCAGATTATAACATACTTTACAATAATTAAAATTCTAGAGAAGAGTCTCTAAATTGGAATTCCAACCATGACCCACAAATATCAGAGATTCACATTTCAGAAGCTTTTGGACATGTCTTAATGTCTTCAATGTATTTTGCAATAGATAAAGTTACACATTGAGTAAAATGAATACATTAACCTACATAATGTTTGGCACCATAAAGTATTTTAACTTTGCATTATAATTGTCAATTTTCAAAATTATACCTTGAGCACTTCCTGCTAATAACATAGCATAATAAAATTTCTTAATTAAAATAATTTGAAAAGTTCCCAAATGCTTAGAGTGAAGCAGAAAATTCTTATTATGCATCAAAAGACCATGCAGGATATGACCCAGATTGCCTCTTCAGCCTGATATTCTTAATGTCTCTAATCCAGCTATACACATTTTCCCTTAATTACATGAACTATCTAAGCACTCTCTTGCCTCAAAGTTTTTGTGCACATAATTTCTCTGATTAGAATTCTATACTATACTAGAGGCCCCGTGCACAAAAATTCATGCACTTGGGGGTGGGGGGTCCCCTGAGCCCAGTCTGTGCCCTCTCACAGTCCGGGAGCCCTCAGGGGATGTCCAACTGAGGGCTTAAGCCATAGTGTGGCCTCCCTCTGTGGGAGGTGACTGGTTCAATCAGGGGATGGCACGGTGGTGAGCGGTCGGCCCCACCTTCCATTGCACCACTGCTGTCAGTGGCCTCCCTGTGTGGGACAGGACCCCGACCCTGGCGGGCCTATCTGGGGACGACAAGCAGCCAGCCCTGCTCTGTATCACCCCGCTGCTTTCGCCTCCCATGGCCTCCCTCTGCTGGAGGCAACCGGGAAGGCAATCAGGGGATGGTGCCGGCCCCCATCATCCCCCCACTGGTTGCCTCTGCCCCCCACAACCCATCACCGTCCTTTCCCTCTGCCCACTGGTACACACCTTGGCTGGCCAGGCACCACCTGCTCAAAGGCCCCGCCCCCTCATTGACCAGTTGTTCCACCGTTTGGTCGATTTCCATATTACTCTTTTATTATATAGGATAAGTGACTATCTTAACTGTTTCTTAGCCTACAATTACCAATGTTAACATAAGTTTCTCTCAAATTTAATTTTTGAATGTTTCCTCATTCATATCACCATCATATACAAATCCAATGCCTGATATGAGCCAGACACTATCAAGATGGTGGAGACATAGCAGTGAACATAATAGGCCCAAATCCCTTCTGGATAAGCTTGGTCATAGTTACTGTATTTCATTTAGAGTGGCAAGCTCTGGCAGTGATGGAGTGGTTGGCTGATTTTCTTTTCACGAATATTTTGATGGAATGCCCTCAACAGTTTTGTTTACTAACTATCTCATCCATAATATAAGAATTTTATTCAGCATAAATTGCTTAGAGAGATCATTTGCATAATTTATTATATTATTTTAGTCCTTCATAGCAAAAAACATTTCATCTGGGAGGAGTGCATTGATCAATTTTACCGTTTCTGAGACCTGAAGAAAATCGCGACGTCCATGGCGTTCAACCTCCCTTATTTTTCTCATTTATGTCTTCATGCCCGTACAGTTCATGTTTGCAAACACTCATTGTATGAATTTTCATTTCGTGAACTTTCTTTTGTTATTGTACTTAATTATTAAAGTAGTTATCTTTATAATTAGTTTCATAATTAATTCTTGAAAACTATTTTCATGATAGTACTTATAAGTTACTGTTAACAATCACCGTTATAATATTGTTCATAGGGCTAAAGGATTCATTACTTTTTACAACCTTTTATTAAAACTACTTGCATATCATCCCTGTGAAACTCCTGTGGTAATTAGTTCTATAAACTCATTGACAATTCTATCTGTCCTAAAAGTGTCTCCTTCATGCTTCTGAAGTGTTTGTATGGGTTTTGATGAAGATTGGTGGAAGCAGAGATTATATTGATATTTCAGTGTCCTGAGATTTGGTTAACAGGTGTAGGTTCACATTTACTCAAAATGTCTATTTCATGAAGCTACAGATTTCACACTGATCCTATTTAAAATTTCATAATTAATGTTTTAAAGGAGATTACATATTTAGTTTATATGCATGTAAATTCTCTCCATCACTCTGCTCATGTGTACTTCATTCAAGTGTGTTAACTGTATGCTAATTCAGCCCTAAGTGCAGATTAATTAACCCTTCATTTATTCACTAAATATTAATTGAATATTGAGTATGTGTTTGGCTATAGGCATCCAAATTCATAGACAATGTCTTTGAAGAGTTTGTTTCTAGTAGAATAACCAGAAAAGTAAATATATAAATTAAACCTAAAATGCCACAGTATGTGAAAATCCAGTATTTTATGAGAGCACAGAGACATGACAAAATAAAACTTTGTCCAGGAGTATTAGAAAAGGTTTCTGTAACAGGGGACAACTGTTAACAGAGTTGAGTCTTGAAGAGGGAACTACACTTATCCATATGTGCATATGAGCAACGGAACGGTTTCAGACAGAAGGAAGAACATGTTCAAAGATGTGCCCACGAGGTCTACCCAACATGAAATGTAATTGTAACTGGAGCAGACGATGTGTGTAATTGGTTAGTTAATGAGAGGCTGAATAGGAAGGATGGATAAAAATTATAGACTTGTCAAAGTTACTGTTCGGAATTTAGACTTAATACTTCGACAAAATTCCACAGGTGTGTTCTTTTATTCCAGGGTTTAATTCCTATTCCCCAAAATCAGAAGCCATCACTCAGGAACTCTGATAATTTCATGCTACAAAAACAATAAATAACTATTCCCAATGCTATGTGTGCCATTTAATTTTTCACAAGTTCTCACTCTGATTGGACTCTGATTTACATCCCTTTGTAAATCCCTAGGGACCCCCCTCCTCCTAATTATTCCTTACTCCCCTGTCTCTATTCCTTCCAAATAGTGGATCATTCACATCTCATCAAATATATTGAGATAAACAAACAAATAACGTTAGAGAGCAGTCCTTCTGGGAAAGAAATGTGGATGAACTTATTGGAAGGTTTGCAAGTGAAAATATTTTTGTGATTCTCTTTTCTGCTTGTTGGAATGATGAAAACATAAATTCTAACCAAACCTCAAAAGGCAGAGATTATACAATCCACATAAAGAAACTATAAACACTATAACAAAAATTAATGTCAAATTAAGATAATTGATAAAAACTTACTCTACCTAAATGGGGCCAAAAATCAAATTTATCTTTCTTAGAACACATAAAACATTTCAGCAATATATACCAAGCCATGAGGTGGTGAACAAAACTGCATTAGGACTAAAATTCTGAAGTGTTAATTACATATATATATATATATATATATATATATATATATATATATTGCAATATTCAACTGACTGAAATTAAGAAAAGCAGGAGAGGTAAGTTAGCTAAAGATTAGATAGGATACTAATTAATAATAAAGCAACAATAAATCACAAGAAAAAATGCTTTAAGGAAATACGGGGTAGGAAAAAGTTTTCTTCAACCCTCTTAGAGTCTCTGGATGGTCTGGGAATTAAACTGACAAACTCAGATTAAAAGGTGAAACACTTACAAATTTTATTAAATTTTTACATGCTCATGGGAGCCATCACAAGAGAAAGAAGACCCAAAGGACAGACCAGAGCAGGAAGCTTTATACCTTTTAGACTAAGAAACAATACCTTTTTGAAAAATTGACAAGACAAAAGGGCTCAGATTAGTTTAACAAGGTTTGTTTGTACATATTTGTCATTTCAAATTCTGCATCTCTGGTGATAAGAATTTATTTTTCTGGTACAGGAAGGGTACTTTTCACAAGAGAGTTTTATGACTTATTTCAGGGCAGAAGAATGAGGTGGACAAAGGTCAGAGTGATCTCCTTGCTTAAGACATTCAATATATCAAGGCATCATATTTTGTGGTAGCATGTCCTGAAACCTATCAACACCTAGTCAAAGTAAATGAGAATGTATAATATGTATGAGAATTTCAATATGAAAGGCCACAAAGTCAAAATATAGAAGAATATATAACTGAAGTCACTGTTAGATGCCAATCGGTATAAATAAAAGGCTAATATGCAAATTGTCCCCTCAACTGGGAGTTCAACAGGGAGTTTGACCAGGGGGTGGAGCCAACCACCTGCGGCCCCTCCCCCTGGCAGGTCCCACCCCCGATTGAGGGGGCGGGGCTGGCCGGCCAACCTCCCGCATCTCCTCCCCCCAGCTGGCCCTGCCCTATCAGCCATGATTGGGGCAGGCCAGACCTCACCTGTGCACAAATTTGTGCACCGGGCTTCTAGTATATGAAATCACTTTGTATGCTTCTGGGATAACATATTACTAAACCCAACAGAGAAGCAGTATAACTTAAATAAACCAATACCAGTTAAATGAATTTCCACATTAAAAAACAAAACAAAAAACGAAGCTATATCCAAAATCAGCATTGGGCCCAGATTGTGTCTAAGGAGGCTATTTTAAAAAGTTCTGTTTGTGATTTTTCAGAATTTTCAGTTGTGATAAAAATTCAAAGTTGGTTTGAGCTCAGGTGTGAAGAAATTTCTTGGAGCAGATGATTTTCCTTCTTTAAGAACTGGAACCAAAGTCCAGGATTGAAATTGTGATTAATATTCTATATGTTTCACAGACTAAGAGAACTTCATAATAATCAAAAGTTCAGAAAAAAATTTTGCTATTATACTCAGCTCCATTATTAAGATGAAGAATTTCAATTAAATACACTCATTTCTGTCTTAGTCTTCTGAGAAAATAAACAAGTAAAAGATAAAGAAATAACATTGTCTAAATTTTTGAAATTTAAAAAATTTAGTGATTTAAGATCCTTGATATTTCTATAGCAATTTTAGCTTGACTAAGAGAAGGGATTCAATCTAAACAAAGAGAAACATACTTGATGGAATTTTTTTAAAAAACTAGGTAAAAAGTAAAACTTATGATGATTTACTTATAATGAGATTTGTGCTTATAATTCTGATAATACATATATGTATTATATACATATCTATTTTATTGTGCTAAAATAAAACACAAATTCACCCTTTAACACATTTTAAATGTATTGTACAGTACTGTTATCTTCATGCACATTGTTGTATAACAGATCTCTAAAACTGCTTCATCTCGCATGGCTAAAACTCTGTACCATACTCTTTGAACAGCAATTACTCTTCTCCACCCAATCCTTGGGACCACAATTTATTTTCTACTTTTATGAGCTGGATTACTTTAGCTGCCTAATATAAATGGAATGATTAGTACTGGTCTTTTATTGATTGACTTGTTTTACTTAGCATAATGTCCTCGACTTTCACCTATGTTGTAACATGGACCATGATTTTCTTCTGAATAACAGTAATACTTTTTCACTGTGTGTATATAGCACTTTTAAAAATATGTTTTTATTGATTTCAGAGAGAGAAAGGGAGAGGGAGAGAGAGATAGAAACAAAAATGATGAGAGAGAATCATCGATCAGCTACCACCTGCACACCACCTACTGGGGATTGAGCCCAAAACCCAGGCATGTGCCCTGATCTGGAACTGAACCTTGACTTCCTGGTTCATGGGTCAATGTTCAACCACTGAGCCACATCAGCCAGGCTATACAGCACTTTTTATTTATTCATCTCTCAATGGACATTCAGGTTGCTGCCTCTTCTTGACTATTGTGAATAATGCGGCAATGAACAAAGATGTGAAATATCTCTTTTAAAATAATTATTTCAAGTATTTTGTATATATACCCAGAAGTGGGATTGTTGTATCATATTCTAGTCCAATTTTTTATTTCTGAAAGAATCTTTATACTGTTTTTCATCATGGCTGCACCATTTTACAATCTCGCCAACATTGTGCAAGTGTTCTGATGTCTCCTCATTCTTGTTACATTTATATTGGCATCCTAAGGAATGTGAGGTTCTTTCTCATGGTGGATTTAATTTCAATTTTGTGATGATCAGTGATGAGCATTTTTTAATGTGGCTGTTGAATATTTGTAGAACTTTTTGGAGAAATATCTATTCAGTTTTAATTGGGTAATTAGCTTTTCTGTATTGAGTTTTTAGAGTTCTTTATATATTCTGGATGTTACCTTGTTATACAATATATGATTTGCAAATATTTTCTATCACTTCGTAGGTTGCTTTTCACTCTGTTGATTCATTTCCTTTGCTATACAGAAGTGTTTTCAATTTGATGTAGATTTATTTGTCTATTTTTACTCTTGTAGAATCCCTCCCTAGTGAAGTTTTCAATTAAGTTATGTGTATTCTTTAGCTACAGAAGTTCTGTTTGTCTTTTTTTTTTTAGTTTCTACATTGTGTTTGTGTGTTTTCTTGATTTTGTTTAGATGTCTATGGTGGCTTATAGGTCATTTAGTTCCTTCAAGACAGTTATTTTATTTTTTTTGTCAGGTACTTCATAGATTTCTGTTTTGGGGGGTTTATTTTCAAAGATTTATTTTATTCCCTTGATTTGGCCATGAGTCCTTGCTTCTTTATATGTCTTTAGATATTTTTTTTTCCCTGAGTTTTATGCATTAGAAAAAATAGCCGCCATTCCCAGTCTTTATGGGCTGCCTTTGCACCTGGCAATACTTTCATCAATCAGTATCACAGGAGATTCTGGGGAACTCGGAAATATCTTTTGGGGTCTGAGAATTCTCTGGGTTTGTGTGTAATTGCCAACCTAGAGTGCTTTGCTGCTTTCTTTCTTGGGAGTTCACAATCTCTTGCTCTCTCTGGTGTCTATCTGCGGCACAGCAGGTTCCATGATGTTGCTGTAGCAAACCTTCTACTCCTTTCTCAGTGGCCCAGGCATTCAGGATATGTCAGCTCCCCATTAGTACTCTGAGTCAGGCGAGACAAAATCAGTCCCTTGGGCAGCCTTATGAAGAGCCAGAATCTAGATGCATGGTCTGCTCTTTTCCATCCCTCTCAAAGAAGAAACCACGAGTTAGGCACAGTCTCCCAATCACTCTAAGCCACACTCATTCTCTATCTCCGGCACTGCAGGCCCTCCAGTGCCACAGCAGGCTGTTCCCACTCTTCTTTGTTTTCAGTAGCCCCCAGCCATCCAAATGATGCTAATTTCACCAGTGCTCCAAATCAGGCACACAAGGACCAGTTCCTCAGGCAGCCTTCCAAAAATCAGAACATTGTACACTCTCTCCTTTTCTCTTCCCTGCCAGGGAGAAGCCATGAGCAGGCTTCTCTCCTGATGGCACTGAGCTGTGTCAGATTTGGGGAGGGGGGGGCTGGGGGAGTTAGCAAGGTGAGAGTTAAAGGACTCTTCATATGTTTCATGTGTTTGCTCTTGGCTTTTCACACACCTTGGAAACAGCATCTTCTTACATGGTTTCTGCAGTTCTCATAAAGATATTGGTCCATATATTGTAACTTGGCATCTCTGTGGGGTAACAAAGCCTGAGACTTCTTTTTTTAAATAATATTTCTGACTCATATATACTTCCTTAGCAACATTTATACTGATACACATAAATGATTTAATGTTTTCATGTTTGATTTGGGAGAAATAAATATCTATGCATATAAAAAGAGCAGAAGAAAATTAATCCTAAATTTGAATACTTCCAGTCTGTAAAATTGGTTCTGCCAAGATGTCACAAGTGTACTTTAGCTTAGCAAAGCAAAGGTAATTATCAGTGGAGTTTATTTCTCTAAGGGTTTCTGCACATCTGTTTCTATGTCTGAAATATTTTCCTGTGTAAAAATATCAGCATAAAAATAACCAAAGTATACAAATTTTAGCTTGCCCTTAAGAAATGATGATAAAGTTTTGTGAGATTACTTGACAATCTTCTAGAACTTCAACAGATTCGGCAAGCCATTAAGTACTAAAATTGCCTTGTTAGATTTATTAGCATGGCCATTCAGCTGAATTTTTAGAGTTCCATATTTCTTATCATTTTAATTAAAATATATACTAATACTATATCTGCCTACAAAGACCCTTTTAGATAATGATTGTTCAATCAAATCTATAAGTTGTGATACTCTTTTGCAAAATGCATTTTCTTTTGGGTAAAATAGTAGATCTGACTATTAGTTGATTATTTTTCATCTGTTAGAGAAAAGTATACTATTAAAAATAGTTGTGCAGCCTGGCCGAGTGCTTCAGTTGGTTGAGTGTGTCCTGTGCACAAACAGGTTGCAGATTCAATCCCCAGTTGGAGCATGTACAAAAGGCAACCGATTGAAGTTTCTCTCTCACACCGATGCCTCTCTCTCTTCTCTCTCTCGCTCTCTCTTTCTCCCTCTCTCTAAGTATGTCCTCAGGTGAGGATTAAAAATAATCCTTGTGAAAAATGGACAGCTATTGCTCCAGCGGGAGGAGCAAGGATCTGGGAGGTATATTAGCCTGTGTTTGGATACTGAATATGTCTTTTTCTTTACTGTGGAAATTTAGTGAGTTACTTCAACTGTTTTTAATCCTGGAGAATAATGATTATGTCAGACTATTATGAGAATATAAATCAGATAAAATGACCTTTTAAAATCACAAGTAGAATGCTCTTTATTCAATAAATTTGTATATGTATTTTTATTGATTTCAGAGGGGAAGGGAGAGGGAGAGAGAGAGATGGAAACATCAATGATGAGAATCATTGATCAGCTGCCTCCTGCATGCCCCCAACTGGGAATTGAGCCCGCAACCCGGGCATGTTCCCTTTACTGGAATCAAACGCAGGACCCTTCAGCCTGCAGGCTGACACTTTATCCACTGAGCCAAACCAGCTAGGGCTCAATAAATGTTAAACATTAAAATAATAACAAAAAATATTTCCTTGAAATTGTTATTCATAGCTAATTTAGTTCATGAAATGTTCTTCAGAGCCTATGGGATGTGAGAAAAATGGTGATACTGATTCACTATCTATCTATATATATAAAAGCCTAAGCAACCATTATGACTGAATGACCAGATGACTGGCTGGTAGCTATGATGCGCACTGACCCAGACCTAGCTGCTGGGGCCCTGACAGCCCCGAATATGATTCATCCGCACCCGGGATCCAGACAGGAGGGAGGAGGGAGTCCGATTCCTCACAAAATCTGCCATTGGTTAGCTTGCTGCTGAGGCCAACCTCCCACAGTCCCTCTCCCCATCAGGCTGGCCCTCCTGATCTGCCCCGATTGCTGGCCAGGTGGAGGGACCCACCCATGCATGAATTCATGCACTGGGCCTCTAGTATATATATAAAAGCCTAAGTTCGACCGTCTGACTGGTAGCTATGACACACAATGACCACCAGGGGTCAGTGCTCAATGCAGGAGCTGCCAAGCTGCAGTGACTTGGCAGCTGCGGTTCTCAGTTGACACATCTGGAACCAGAGAGGAGGAAGCCCGATTCCAGGGTGTATCACCTGAGAACTGCCCTCTTGCAATCCGGGACTCTTTAGGGGATGTCAGAGAGCCAGTTTCAACCTGATCCCCGCAGGCCAGTCTGAGGGACCCCACTAGTGCATGAATCCATGCACTGGGTCTCTAGTTAGCACATAAAATGGATCAGAGAACTTTTAGAAAAAGAAATGCAAACATTTTCTGGATGTCTTTAAAGTTAAAATCAGAGTTTTTCACGTTTGTTTTTTAAATTTATGAGCATGCAAATATTTGAAATTATCAAGTATTTTAAAAAACCTTATGTTAGTAAGCATCATATTATCGTAGTTAGTTAAATAATTTTTCTTATATTGGATGTTCCCAGAATCTTCATGGCTAGTAGAAGTATTTTCTAGTACCCATGGATCCCCCATATTTTTAAATCAGATACTGTGATGTCATATTAAAATGGAATATTAATAAAATTACAGTGTAATCTTTTAGTCTATCAACTATGTTGATAATTACTGTCAGGAAATTCCAGTATCAGTATTTACAATTGTGTTCAGGATTTTGTTGATGCAGAAAAGTATTACTTCATAGTGAACTAATGATAACATATGGGGCAGATTTGCTGCAGAACAATCCATTTAAGTTAATTGAAGGACTAAGGATATCTAGGAACACTATGAATAAAAACTTAAGTATAAGAGGAAACAGAATAAAATGGTGGGGGAATTGGACCATTACTTGGTGGCGAATAGTTTGCATTAGACTGCCAAATGCAGTAGAATCTGAATATCCGCAGCCAGGGCTCTGTTGATGTTCATGTACACATTCATAACATATCACTGAGCTTCTATTAGGCAGCAGTTACATTTCAGCAAAATCATCGCATGAGTTATATTGAATTTTCTTAGTAATTTAAATGTAAGGGTTTATAGTTTTATTATGTGGGGTTTTTATTTGTATTGAGTTATAAAGTAAAGTTTACACAGTTTACATGTATATATTCAGTAATATTCAAATAAAATTATTCAAGGCAATATTTTTCTCTCCTTAAAAATGTTCTAAGCATACACAAGCCTGAGAAAAACTGATGGAGCGTTCATTGCTCTGCCAAGTTTTTGGTTCTGTTTATGATGAGCCCATAGGTTCTCACTTCCAAAGACAGATAAACTCAACTCTTTCTAGGTGAGACATGAGTAAGGCCTGAGGAAGAGGATGAGGTTGATGACTTGATATATCTCTCCTGAAGCAATTAGCAATGTTGGAAGGTAAATACTATTATCACTTTACCTGTGGAAATAGAGGCCGAGAGAGATGCATTATGATGGGCATTGAATAGACAATAAGCAGGTAGAGAATTAAAAACATTGAGTGCCTAGTTCTAAAGTCTCTCCAATAATAAATGCTCAAAACTGAAAATAAATAGCAAAATATTATCTAATCTAACTGAACACATGGATTTGCTTTTTTTTAGGGGGAAAATAGGTTAAGATGCATTAATATAAAGATACAACATTATTATCAAAAGTAGAAATTTTAAAATCCCACAAGGAATGATGTGGAAAATGTCAATTCATATTACCAATACTATCAAAGCATTTTTACTGGTGAATTTCCAGTTGTACAATGAAATATTGACTCTTACAGAGAGGGAGTAATGGACTAGCAGGTGTGGATGCACCTTATCGCTTTATGATCCCGTTATGCTCTTGAGGCAACAATGTAGAAAAATACACGATGTCGGTATCTGGAATGCATTCTGCTTTCCAATGCAGCGGAGTGCCCTGTGCACCCAGCCAGGCTGTTTCTTAGCAAGCATAAGGGATTTGCTGAACTAGCTGGCTCCGAACTCCCTTGCTAGTCTTATCTCCTAACACTCCCCCTGGGTGCCATATGGACTGGCCATGCCCTTCCTGTTATTATCCCCTAAAGATGGAATGCACTTTCATGTTTCCACTTTATTGCATGTGTTGTTTCCTTTGCCAAAAACCTATTCTCCTCTCACTTTATTCTGATAAATCCTTGCTCTTCCTCCAAGATTCTGCTCAATTTTAAACTTTGTGGAAGCTGATTAGAGCAATCCCACACCTTATGTACTCACTTAATAGCTCACACTTTTCCCTCAGGCTTCTAATCACATCAGGCATTATGCTCTATTAGCAGTTACTCCATTGCCATTTGAAAGCCATGCCTTCTACTGTAAGCACTTATCTACTGTAAGGAGTATGCCTTTCTCTTTATGGTTCTAGCACCCAGGTAGACCCTCACCTTAGAGGTCCTACGTAGACCCTCACCTTAGAGGTGCAGTTTACATGAAATAGCTATAATCAAGTCATCAATACAGAAGATAAATGACAACTGTCTTGTTATCAAGAGAAAAAAATAAAGTCTGATCTGAAATATCAGTTTACAGATGGAACACTTACTAAAGGAATGGAACTGTATCTTAAGAAAAGAGGGAAGCTGAATTGTTATGCACAACAAGGAGCTTTCATTTCAATTACGTTTGTGTATTGCTGAGTAATTGATATGGAAGTTGATGTTTTATTCATTTGCTTTTAAAACGTCATTTTTATTATAAAATTCATATAAGTGTGTTTTAGAAAATAAGTAAAATACAGATATCAAATAATTTATTATCACTAATGTTACCTACATAAACTCTCTAATGTTAATGTTAAAATGACTTTCCTGTCACATGTACAGACATGTCAGAATGTCATTTAAAAAATATATTACAGTAGTAGCTGGTTTGGCTCAGTGGATAGAGCATTGGCCTGTGGACTGAAGGGTCCCAGATTCAATTCCAGTCAAGGGCACATGCCTCGGTTCCGGGCTTGATCCCCAGTGGGGGGCGTTCAGGAGGCAGCCAATCAATGATTCTCTCATCATTGATGTTTCTATCTCTTTCTCCCTCTCCCTTTCTCTCTGACTTATATATATTACATAGCATTTATTAAACACCTAATATATTCCATGCTAGTCCCTGGGAGACTGAATGGTGAGCAACATGTGACAAAACCCTTGTTTTGTTAGACTGAATTAACCAAGACATTAATCAAATAATCTAAAAAATACATGTACAGCATAGGGCAGTGGTCAGCAAACCGCGGCTTGCAAGCCACATGCGGCTCTTTGGCCCCTTGAGTGTGGCTCTTCCACAAAATACCACGTGCAGGGGGCACACGTACAGTGCAATTGAAACATCGTGGCCCATGTGCAGAAGTCGGTTTTCGGCCTGGGCGAGTCTATTTTGAAGAAGTGGCATTAGAAAAAGTGGGGGGTGTCAGTCGTTCGGGCAATGGGAGACGTGGTGCAGGTGGGCCGCAGGATACGCAGCGCGGGGGAGGTGGCAAATATCAACAGTAAACTATATAGGTAGGTTAATAACAATGTACCTACCTATATAGTTAAAGTTTAAAAAATTTGGCTCTCAAAAGAAATTTCAATCGTTGTACTGTTGATATTTGGCTCTGTTGACTAATGAGTTTGCCAACCACTGGCATAGGGCAAAAGGAGGCTTACAGTTGTGAGTACACCAAGCATATTTTATTCTTGTATTATTACTTACTAGTGGCCCGGTGCATGAAATTCATGCGGGGGGGGGTGTTGGTAACCCTCAGCCCAGCCTGCACCTTTTCCAATCTGGGACCCCTTGGGGAATGTCTGACTGCCGGTTTAGGTCCGATCCCACAGGCAGTCGGACATCCCTCTCACAATCCAAGACCACTGACTCTTAACTGCTCACCTGCCTGCCTGCCCGACCGCCTCTAACCACTCTGCCTGTCAGCCTGCTCGCCCCCAACAGCCCCCCCCTGCTGGCCTTCTTGCCCCTAACTTCCCCCCCCACACCGGCCTAATGGCCTCCAACTGCCCTCCCCTGCTGGCCTCATGGTTCCCAACTGCCTCCTCTGCCAGCCAGATCACCTCCAACTGTCCTCTCCTCCTGGCCTGATCACCGCTAACCGCCTCTGCCTCAGCCCCATCACCATGGCTTTGTCCAGAAGGATGTCCGGAAGGTCTCCCAGATGGTCTCCCGGTCTAATTAACATATTACCCTTTTATTAGTATAGATAGATGTTTCATACAAACAACTGTACACCTCCTTTTGCCGCACCCTGTCTAATTACAAATAGCATAATGTGTTAAAAGGATAGATATACTTCAGCAAGATAGCATATGTTATGGACTCAGAATGAGGTGAAGGGAAATTTTTCCTGAGGCAACAATACAGAACTTCATATGTAACTATTGAAATTTGATGATTTAATAATTGGTAAAAATACTGGAGATGCAATGTCAAATTAAGTAAGCAACTGATTACATCACTTTGCCTAGATAAATGAAATTTTGATTTTATCACAATAGAAATGGGAAACCATTGGGGGGTTTTATACAAGAAATTCAACAGATATTGCCTAGGTTGTTTGATTTTTGTTAAAAAACTACCGACAAAACCTTATTTTCAAAGCAACTTATACTTCAATTATATGAAAAAGCAAAAAACACCATGCCTCAGGGGCCAAATGTATGCAATGCATAATCCTGGGGAGCAAGAGCAAGGCCCATTTCTCATACAGTTTTGCAGCCCCCACCCGCCAACCTTGTCACTTCTTCTGGAGAGTATTTATTTTACAACCTCCAAGCACAGGCATGCACTAATTTTATGAAAATCTCTTTGAACATAAATCCAAGCATAAAAAGTAATCGGTGACTTTGTTTAGGGAGAATTTACCGCAGACTTTATAGGAAGGGTCCCTGTCATGCATTTCACATGAGGGCTACAGGTTTGTATTTATGTCCAATTTCTTTTTCAGAAACACGTTTTCTGGAAAAG
This sequence comes from Myotis lucifugus, assembly GCF_000147115.1. NCBI lineage: Eukaryota > Metazoa > Chordata > Mammalia > Chiroptera > Vespertilionidae > Myotis > Myotis lucifugus. The sequence continues at coordinate 258,296 of NW_005871418.1, read as the reverse complement.
CATGTTCTTTTTACCTTGGATCTAGTAAAAAGTTAGCTTAGCTTCCTCTTATTCTGATAGAGTATCAAGAAAGAAAGAAAGTCAAAATTTCTGTAATTTTTATCCTACATTTCAATGGTGCAGTAATGTATTATAGTGTTCTACTCGGGTATAGAAACAACGAAAAGAGAATGATTCATGAGAACAAGGAAAGATTTTGTAAGATATAAAAATATATATTTATGTATCCTGGTCTCAAGCCCATTTCTGCAGTGAATGCCATACGTCTCCAACACAGTGCAGGGAGAGATCACTGGGCAGGGCCTGCCATTACTTACATGATCAGGATGGCACAGCCAAGTTTAGGACCTGAGGCTTTCAAACAATAAACACTGATGAATGATCTGAAATGCTCATTAGGTACATTCCTGGGTGTTAAACTCAACATTTTAAGAGTAGACAGACATAGTTCTGCATCCCATTTCTGGTACTTATTTACTGTGTGAATTGAATCCATTACTTAACCTCTCTGTGCTGCAAAATGAGAATGACAACATATACCTGACAGGACCATGGTTGGGAGAAGATAAGGTGCTTCAGATAAAATGCTTGACATAAAGGAGTTTGGATGGGCTCTGTCTTAGGAGAAAAGTTATAAAGCAAAGGATAAGACAAAAGTTTACCAAAACTTATGTGCTAGTTATTTATATAACTAATAAAGGCCTCATGTGTACATATAATGCTAGATTGATTAAGAATGGCACTCTGAATTCACAGATTGACTTTGAAGAGCTTTTGTGTCAAAAGGTGTTTAGGCATCAGTACCACAGATTCTTCAGCAGATGGATGATAGTATCTGCACAGCATGCATCACACAAAAATTGTCAAATGATGAGGCAAATAAATCTCAATGGTTTGACAGGAAAGTATAGATTTCAATATAAGATGTCCATGTTCTGTTTTTTTAGTTTAGAAAATTAAAGCTCTTTTTGCTGAATATCCCCTTTCATTATCTTGCCTTCCTTCATTGTATTCATTCGGATTCTTATTGTCCTCTGGTTTCATCTAAATCCTTCAGCACAGTTAATTTTTTTCTCATCCATTGGATGACAGAACATCTTCTGGCCTCACTCAAATGAGCCAACCTGAGTATGTAAACCTTCATTTATATCCTTCAGTCGTTGTCTGAAGCATTTATCACTTTATGTCTACCAATATAACTTAGAGGCAAGCACAGGTAGAAACCGTTTTAAGTAGGATCCATTGTTTCTTCACACACACACACACACACGCACGCACGCACGCACGCACATGCACACACATGCACACCCTTGAAAAAATAAGTTACTTTGAGATGTGAAATTAAAGATGTTCTTTTTTTATTTTTAAATAATCTATAAATAATCTATTTTTTATTTCTAAGTAATCTATTTTTATTACTATGATTTATATGTCCATGTTTTAGTGTAAGCACTCAAATAGGAAGGAATCTAATAAATCAAGTTAGAAAGTGTAGTAAATGAAAAAAAAATCTGAGGGTGAGAAAGATATTTATAGATGAAACTCCCTTCATGCAAGCTTGTTAGAACATATTTATGCATAATGAGTATTTGCATCTTTCTGTTCTCTCTTATTACTGTGAAATATATTCATTTTGAAGTTTACAACTAAAACACAGCAGATGGTGAAGAAAAAGATAAAAGGAATAGGTCATGCAAGTGGCTAAGTATCTTCTCAAAATTCCAGTAAAAAAACCATTCCTGCATTATTTCACAACTCACAGATTAGAATAAAATACATAAAATAATGAAAGAAGTTTCTACTGACTCAAAATATTTATGCTATTTGTGTCAATCTGAATCATTTCTGTTTTTATAAATCACTGTTAGTTTTTTAAGAATATTATTTACAATGTTAATTTTATTGTCATAACTATTCTAACAATTAAGTTTTTTGCTGTTATTATATATGATATAGTTTGTACTTGTCAAATTGATTCTATTCTTACATTAATTACACTTAGAAAAATATTAGTTTTAATATGCTAAATGAAATGAACATCTTAATACAAAAACTTTACCATGTAAAGAGAAATAGAAAGTATTTTTGCTAGCACTTCTTGAAAATGGTTCAGGAAACAGTTCTTATATTGATTTTACAAAGAGAAATAAAACTACAATATGTTTCTGATACAGCAATAGCTTGCCTTCAAATCTTTAAATGGCAGATATTTTGCCCAACTGTTAGTTTTTAGTATATTTATATTTACTGCAATAGATAATTATTTAGAGCAAAAATAAATCAATTTGAATATCAGCATAGGCTCTAAAAAGAGAGAATTTTTTTTTCACAACTACATTACCTGCAGAGCTAAATCTTTACTCAATGGTGACAAATTGCTTTATGATAGAGTGGTAGTTAGTTCTCATTCTCTCTCTCTCTCTCTCTCTCTCTCTCTCTCTCTCTCTCTTTCTTTTGTAAATTAAAATTGCTCCTTAAAACCTTCATTACAAAGTATAACTCCTGAAATGACTGTATTTTCCATTTTTCATATAAGAAAATATTGAGTACCTGAACAACTTGTATTTGATGCCATTGATAACTTTGTTAGTGGGGAATTACAAAATCAATAATTTTCTTAATATTTCACTTGACTATGAATTTTATAGTTAGACAAAAATCTTGCAAATGAAGAATAAAATACTGGCATAAACAAGCTCCAGTGAAATTTGGTTTTGAAATATTTCTATATAATATACAAAAGCTAGATTTATGCTCTTCAGAATAATTCTGTTTAGATTGTGCCTCTTGGTAATTCATATTGAGTTCAAAGTCCCCTGATCTTTGAATAAATACATAGACCTGAGTAAAATTGAAATAAGACAGAAGAAAACCCAGCTAACCAGGAAAGTTTAAAAAGCCTAGATATTATTTTAAAATTCAAAGATACGTACTTTTTCATCAGGAAAAGAATAAACCTTGGAAATTTAATAAAATTCCATTGTTTTAAGTAAAATTCAATCAGAATCACTGGCTTGTATAAACGAAATAGAATCAGATATGATTATTTTTCAATGCTGGTGATAGGGAAAAAAATACAATTTATTTGGCAACCACAGTTGAAGGGGGTATCTTTAAAAGCCTTTTGTCCAAAGTGTTTTAAGATGGTAGCTTAGGAGGATCCAGGACTTACCCCTTCCCATGGACACAGAAATCTACAACATATAGAATAAATTCCTCTGAAAAAGACCTGGGAAATGGGTGATCAGAGCTCTGCAAGAAGCAATAAAAGGGCAGCATGGAGACACAGGGGAAAGGCAGAGACACCTCTCACCACCTGAACGGCCCACTCCAGACCCAGTGATTCACAGTCTGGAGGGATCTCAAAGGTGCAAGACATTTCCCTGATGTGTGAGGGGTTGTGTTTCACATCAAACACCCGATTCTTAGATCCTTCACTGCATAGATGAACTCCCCAAATATCTGGCTTTGAGAACCAATAAATATTACATCCAGGAAAACCATAGCACTCCAGGGATCAAGGAACCCACTCTTCAAGAGCTCACATAGACTCACGCACCCCAGAAAGCAGTGCAAATACACCAGTCTAAAGTGCTTAGACCTTCTGTGAGGGAGATCCACTTACTAATCTACTGGTAGAAGCATTTGCTGGAGAGACAGGAAACCGGAGGTAGGAAACTGTTGGGACAAGTAGTCTCCAGGAACAGAAACCGGCAGGTGCCCGTATGGCCATCTCATCCTACCTTGCTAATGCCATCCCGGGCCGGTACCAATTTGGACGTCTCCATCGAACTTGCTAGAGAAGGTGGGAGCACCCCAGTGAGAGCACCGCCCATCAGCACCCCTGGGTGACAGCCCTGTTCACCACAGTGTCTCAGTTGCAGCCCTCACTGGGAAAACGCTTGAGCACCTGGTCTGGTGGCCGGGGAGGATTGTGCTTCTGGGCCCCATAAGACATCTCTTACACACAGCCTCTGCTTCAAGCCTGGGAGGTGTTGATTTGCCTAATACATAGAAACAAACAGAGAGAGTCGGAAAGAAACATGAGTAGACAAAGAAGTTTGTTCCAAGTGAAAGAACAAGCAAAACCTTAGAGTTCAAAGTAATGGTCACAAAAAATGCTCACCAAACTCCTGAGAAGATTAGATGAACATAGTGAGAACTTCAACAGAGAGAGAAGAGATATAAGCATATTCTCATCCCTGCCTTCACATATTTAAAGATAAGATGGGAAAAGAAAGAGTTTATGTGAATTAGAAAGTAGTGAGAATATGTGAATTAAATAGAAAGTAAAGTCTTGTGTGTGGGTTTTTTCAAGGTTTTACTCTTTTTAGAGCAATTTGGTTAACTTCTATTGAGGGTTTTCATATCTGAATTAGTAAAAGTATATAGGAAAGAATCTATTCTTAATAAAATAAATAGTGTGAAACTTTAGATTTATTGCATGTTTAACCAAAAGGAGAAAACATAAAGCATGAACTGAACTTAAAGTGTGGTACATAAAGTTGAATACATTGATATCAACTCACTGCATACTCAGTGTAATGGTCAAGTTGTGCTAAATAATTCCTCTCTGACTTCTTGTGCGAGATTGACATGGACCCTCTGATGAACTCTTTATGGTTTTCTTCCTTCAGTCTCTTCTATTCTTACTCCTCCTGAATACTGCTTCCATATCTGTCTCTCTTGTGCCCTTGTATTTTAGCTAATAACCCCCTCCCAGAATACCCTTATTAGTTATGATAACAGCATCTGCTTATCAAACACAATTCAGCTAAAAGCAGACCTCATTTGTCAGCAGGTCCTAAAAATTTCCACATCTAAAGCATTCATTGAGGGAATGCTCTGTATTCTCAGGACACTTGGTGATTAGGATGGTCAAACTTCTGATTTGCTGTAATATAGTGAGTGTAAAATGATATGCTATTGTAGTGTGAGTTGTTTTTTTATTTTTATTTTTTTAAATTTTGTTTTATTGCTTAAAGTATTACAAAGAGTATTACATATGCCTCCTTTTTTTCTTTTCTCCCCTTGACCTTCCCCTGGCCTCCCCTACACCCTAGTGTCTTGTGTCCATTGGTTATGCTTATATGCATGCATACAAGTCCTTCAGTTGATCTCTTACTTATTTTGAAGATTGTATAAGTTTTCTACCTTTTTATTTTATTTATTATTATTTTTATTGTTTAAAACATTACATATGTCTCCTTTCCCCCCATTAAGCAACCTCCAGCCAATCCCAACCCCCAGGACAAGCCCCCACCACCCCAGTGTCCATGTCCATTGATTATGCTTATATGCTGGCATACAAATCCTTTGCTTGATCTCTTATACACACACACACACGCACGCACACACGCACGCACGCACGCACACGCACACACATACACTGCACTCCCTTGCCTTCCTTCTGAGGTTTGACAGTCCGTTCGGTGTTTCTCTGTCTCTGGATCTATTTTTGTTCGTCAGTTTATGTTTTTCATTATATTCCACAAATGAGTGAGATCATGTGATATTAATCTTTCTCTGACTGGCTTACTTCACTTAGCATAATGCTCTCCAGGTCCATCCATTATGTTGCAAATGGTAAAAGTTCCTTCTTTTTTATAGCAGTGTAGTATTCCATTGTGTAGATGTAACCACTGCTGCTTATAGGCACTTAGGTTGTTTCCAACTCTTAGCTATTGTAAATTGTGCTGCTATGAACATGGGGGTGCATATGTCCTTTCTGATTGGTATTTCTGATTTCTTGGGATATATTCCCAGAAGTGGGATTACTGGGTCAAATGGGAGTGCCATTTTTAACTTTTTGAGGAAACTCCATACTGTTTTCCACAGAGGCTGCACCAGTCTAAATTCCAGCAGTGCATGAGGGTTCCTTTTTCTACATATTATTGCCAGCACTTGTCCTTTGTTGATTTGTTGATGATAGCCATTCTGACAGGGTGAGATGGTACCTCATTCTTTTGATTTTCATCTCTGAGATAATTAGTGATTTGAGCATGTTTCCATGTGTCTCTTAGCCTTCTGTATGTCCTCTTTCAAAAAGTGTCTATTTAGGTCCTTTGCCCATTTTATGATTGGGTTGTTTATCTTCCTTTTGTCAAGTTGTATGAGTTCCCTGTAAATTTTGGAGATTAAACCTTTATTAGAAATAACATTGGCAAATATGTTCTCCCATGCAGTGGGCTTTCTTGTTATTTTGTTGATGGTTTCTTTTGCTGTGCAGAAGCTTTTTATTTTGATGTAGTCCCACTTGTTTATTTTCTCCTTAGTTTCCATTGCCCTAGGAGCAGTATAGGTGAAGATATTTCTGTGACACATGTCTGCTATTTTGCTGCCTATAGATTCTTCTAAGATTTTTATGGTATCCCTTCTTACATCTAAGTCTTTTATCCATTTTGAGTTTATTTTTGTGTATGGTGTAAGTTAGCTGTCTAGTTTCATTTTTTTGGATGTATCTGTCAAATTTTCCCAACACCATTTATTGAAGAGACTGTTTTGACTCCATTGTATGCTCTTGCCTCCTTTGTCAAATATTAATTGAGAATAATGGCTTGGGTCAATTTCTGGGTTCTCTGTTCAGTTCCATTGATCTATATGTCTGTTCTTGTGCCAGTACCAGGCAGTTTTGAGAACAGTGGCTTTGTAGTATAGGTTAATATCTGGTATTGTGATCCCTCCAACTTTGTTCTTCTTTCTCAGGATTGCTGTGGCTATGCAGGGTCTTATTTTATTTCAAATGAATTTTTGGAGCATTTGTTCTAGGTCTGTGAAATATGCCATTGGTATTTTAATGGGGATTGCATTGAATCTATAAATTGCTTTGGTAGTATGGCCATTTTAATGATGTTGATTCTATCAATCAATGATCACAGTATATTCCTCCATTTGTTTATGTCTTCCTCTATCACTTTTTTCAATGTCCTATAGTTTTCTGAGTACAGGTCTTTTACCTCTTTAGTTAAGTTTATTCCTAGGTATCTTATTTTTTTTGGTGCAATGGTGAAAGAGATTTTATTTTTAGTTTCTCTTTCTGTAAGTTCATTATTGGTGTATAAAAAAGCCAAAGATTAATGGGTGTTAATTTTGTATCCTGCTACATTGCCGCATTCATTTATTAAGTTTAGTAGTTTTTTGATGGAGTCTTTAGGGTTTTCTATGTACAATATCATGTCATCTGCGAATAATGACAGTTTTACTTCTTTTCCAATTTGGCTATTTTTTTTCTCCTTCTTGTTTGATTGCTAGTACTTCCAGTACTATGTCAAACAGGAGTGGTGAAAGTGGGCATCCCTGTCATGTTCCTATTCTTAGTGGAAATGGTTTTAGTTTTTGCCATTCAGTATGATGTTGGCTGTAGATTTGTCATAGGCTTTTATTATGTTGAGGTATGATCCCTCTATTCCCACTTTGCTGAGAGTTTTTATCAAGAAAGGGTGTTGGATTTTGTCAAATGCTTTTTCTGCATCAATTGATATGATTATGTGATTTTTGTCTCTCAATTTGTTTATGTGATGTATCATGTTTATTGATTTGCAGATATTGTACCAGCCTTGCATCCCCAGAATAAATCCCACTTGGTTATGTTGTATGATGTTACTAGTGTAATTCTGGATCTGATTCGCTAGAATTTTTTTGAGGATTTTAGCATCTATGTTCCTCAGGGATATTGGCCTGTAATTCTCTTTTCTTTGTATAGGGTGTCCCAGAATTCACGCAAGATTTGAATTTTGAGTGAGCATTAACAACAAGAACAACAACAAAAAATAAAAGCCTAATTTTACTTGGTTTATTGAATCATATTCTAATATCTGTTGCCCTTTGATTTCAATCCCTCCAATTTGATAAGCATTACCAAGTACCAGTTATGGCCCAGGAGCAGGGACAATGAAGACCAATAAACACCTCAGCTTTGCGTATGTGCCAGCAAAGCTCTGGAGGCCATTTACCCGATGTGCTATTCCATACATAACCCTATACTGTGTACCTTATGAATTAACAAAAAATTACAATTTTTAATTATAAACCTGTGTTTTCTATCAAAATTACTTCTTGTGTGAATTTTGGGACACCCTACAGTATCTTTATCTGGTTTTGGAATTAGGGTAATGCTGGCTTCATAGAAAGAGCTTGGAAGTGTGCCTTCCTCTTGAATTTTTTGGAAGAATCTGAGGAGGATAGGTTTTAGTTCTTCTTTGAATGTTTGGTAAAACTCTCTGTAAAGCAGTCCAGACCAGGGCTTTTGCTTGCTGAAAGATTTTTAATTACTGCTTTAATTTCATTGGTAGTTATTTGCCTATTCAGATTTTTTTATTCTTCCTGATAGAGTTGGAAGCTTGTATTTTTCTAAGAATGTGTCCATTTCTTCTAGATTGTCCAATTTGTTGGAGTAGAGTTGTTCATAGTATTTTTTTTTTACAGTCCTTTGTATTTCTGTGGGGTCTGTTGTTACTTCACCTCTTTTATTTCTGATTTTGTTTATTTGGGTCCTCTCTCTTTGTTTCTTGGTGAGCCTGGCTAGAGGTTCATCAATCTAGTTTATGCTTTCAAAGAACCAGCTCTTGTGTTTTTGTTTTTAATCTTTTGTATGTTTTTGTCTATATGTCATTTATTTCTGCTCTGATCTTATTATTTCCTTCCTTCTGCTTACTCTGGGCTTTTCTTGTTGCTCTCTTCTAACTGTTTATTACCATTTTTTCTTGTTTTTTGAGGTAGGCCTGTAGAGCTATGATCTTCCCTCTCAGGACTGCTTTAATTGTGTCCCATAAATTTTGGATTGTTGTATTTTCATTGTTACTTATCACCAGGATACTTTTTATTTCTTCTTTGATCTCTTTGTTATGTAACATGCTATTTAATCTCCAAGTGTTTGATTTTTTTTTAAAATATATTTTATTGATTTTTTACAGAGAGGAAGGGAGAGAGATAGAGAGTTAGAAACATGGATGGGAGAGAAACATCGATCAGCTGCCTCCTGCACATCTCCTACTGGGGATGTGCCCGCAACCCAGGTACATGCCCTTGACCAGAATCGAACCTGGGACCTTTCAGTCCACAGGCTGATGCTCTATCCACTGAGCCAAACCGGTTTCGGCAAGTGTTTGATTTTTTTCATTGTTTTTATTGTAGTTGATTTCTAATTTTATGCCATTGTTATCTGAGAAGATGCTTGATATGATTTCTATCTTCTTGAATTTAAATAGACTTTGCCTGTGTCCCAATATGTGGTCTATCTTTGAAAATGTCCCATGTACACATAAGAAGAATGTATAGTCTATAGCCTTGGGGTGAAATGTTCTAAAGATGTTAATTAATTCCATCTGATCCAGTGAGTCATTTAGGATTGCTGTTTGTTTGCTGATTTTTTGTTTGCAGTGGTTCTCAACTTTGGGTGCACATTAGAATCACCTGGGAATCTTTTTAAAATCCTGATTTCTGGGCCTCATCCTCCGGAAATTCTGTTTCTTTGTTACTAATGTTGTGGCCCCACCCCATAACAAAGAAACAGAATTTCTGGAGGATGAGGCCCAGAAATCAGGATTTTAAAAAGATTCCCAGGTGATTCTAGTGTGCAGCCAAGGTTGAGAACCACTGGTTTGGAGGATTTATCCATTGGTGTCAATGGGGTATTAATGTCCCCTACTATAATTTTATTGCTGTCGATCTCACTTTTGGTATCTTCTAGAAGTTTTTTTTTTAATGTATTTGGGTGCTTTTTTATTGGAAGCATATATGTTTACCAGAGTTATAGCCTCTTGTTGAATTGCTCCCTTTAGTATCATAAAGTGGCCCTCCTTATCTCTTGTTATGGCTTTCACTTTGAAGTCTGTTTTGTCAGATATAAGTATTGCTACCCAAGTTTTTTTTTTTTTTTCATTTCCATTTGCCTGAAAGATTTTTTTCCCCATCCCTTCACTATCAGTCTGTGTGAGTGCTTTGTTCTGAGGTGGGTCTCTTGAGTGCAGCAGATATATGTGTCCTGTTTTCTTATCCATTCAGCTACCCTATGTCTTTTAATCCATTTATGTTTATGGTTATTATTGATAGGTATTTATTTGTCACCATTTTTATTCTTTATGCCTGTGTACCTTCTACCCTTCCTATTTCTTCTTTTTATAGCATTCCCTTTAGCATTTCTTGCATTGCTGGCTTCGTGGTAATAAACTCCCTTAGCCCTTTTTTGTGTGTGAAGCTTCTGATTTCCCCTTCTATTTTGAATGATAGCCTTGCTCAGTATAGTATTCTTGGATTCAATCCCTTGCTTTGCATCACTTTATATATTTCATTCCATTCCCTTCTGACCTGATGTGTTTTTCTTGAGAAATCAGTTGATAATCTAATGGGAGATCCCTTGTGGGTAACTTTCTGTCTCTCTCTGGCAGCCTTTAAGATTCTTACTTTGTTTTTTTGTTTGTTTGTTTGTTTTTGGTTTTGTTTTGTTTTGTTTTTTGTCCTTGGTGTTTGCCAATTTAATTGTGGTGTGTTTTGGTGTCAGTCTTTTCGGGTTCATCTTGTTTGGGACTCTATGTGCTTCTTGAACTTGTGTGAGTTTTTTCTTCCCAATATCAGGAAAGTTTTCTGTCATTATTTCTTCAAATAGGTTTTCTATCCTTTGCTCAGTTTTCTCTCCTTCTGGGCACCCCTATTTTGCTGATGTTTTGTTTTGTGCTGTCCCAAAGCTCCCTTAGGCTCCCCTCCTGCTTTTTAAGTTTTTTGTTTGTTTGTTTTTTATGTATTTTTTTCCAGTTGCTGCTCTGCTTGGGTGTTTTTTACTACCTTGTCTTATAGCTTGCTAATGTGGTCCTCACCGTCTTCTAGTTTACTATTGATACTTTCTATTGTGTTCTTTATTGCAGCTATGTCATTCTTCATTTCTTCTTAATTCTTCTTCCTCTTGATTCTTACACAAGTTGTTGAATTTGTCTTCTATCCTTTTCAGCATCCTTATAACCATTCCTCTGAATTCATTCTCTGACAAATTGCTTGCTTCCATTTCATTTAATTCCTTTTCTGGTGAGTCCTCCTTTTTTTCATTTCAGGGTTGTATCTTTGTCTCCCCATTTTTGCTGATCCTTTGTAGTTGTTTCTATGTATTAGATGAAACTTCTATGTCACCCAGATTTTTTTGAGTTTGTCTTATATAGTAGATGTTTTATGGGACCCAGTGGTGCAGTCTCTCAGGTCTTCTGGGCTGGGTATTCTAGGGATGCCTCCTACTTGGAATATTTGGGTTCTTTTGGTGTACTTGTGTCTTGAATGTTATTGTGCAATTCCTGGATGGAGTCTCCTCTCAGGGTGTTTGGTTATGTACTCTCTTCCACATTGATCAAACAGTACAAAATACAACTCAACAAGACACAACACAAAGGGAACAAAACTTGAATGTACTCGATGTTAGGTCAGAGAGAGCCCAGGATCAGATACATGCAGATGTGTGATGAGATAATGGACTCTCCCTGGCATTTCTAACAGATCAGCGTGCCAGACACAGATACTGACTCCTTCCTGAATACCCCTGCTGACCTCCTGCAGCTGAAACTTCCTCAGCTGAATACCTCAGCTCATGTCCCCACCCCTCACCCAACCGCAGTATAAAAAAAAACGCCCCCCTCCCTGTTGGCGTGAATCCACGTGCCCTGTCTTTGGGGTACGTGGGTCTCCCGGGGACGCAATAAACCTTTCCTTTTCTTTTCTTTTCTGATTCACTCGACTCTTTATTTCTTACTCTGCCTCCTGAGCCACCTAACCTAACATTTGGTGCCGAAACTGGGTGGCGTGAGCACTCCATTTGGGCGTCCCTCCGCCACTCGGGGTGCCCGCCTATCCCTCCTCGTGGCTCTAACCTAACACTCATGACACTGAGAACCTTAATAAAAGTGGTCACCAGAAGAAAGAAAATTAGGAGAGAGAAGATCAAGCAAAAATATATTGAGAAAAGGAAAAAATATAGAGAAAATAAAAAGAAGAAAAAAGAAAAAGAAATATACATATATGGGGACAAAACTCCAGAAAAGAAACAAATAAACCAAAAAAATGCAAATAAGAAACACCCAGGAAAAAAAAGGGGGGGGTGGTTTCAGAATCTGTAGAGGCAGAACTTATATCCAGAAAGTAAAGGAATTTAATAATAGGGGAATTTCCATGGTTCAGTATCATAGAGGTAGAAAGAGAATGAGTAGATAAGGAGAAAAATAAAAAAAAAGAAACAACCAATAAATTTAAAAAAATAAAAACTTAAATTTTTAAAAATTTATCTATCCGTATATTCATCTATTTTTGGAAAAGGAGTATAGAGGAGAGAGCATATAAGCTCGAGTTTAGTGAGTGAAACTAATTAAGCAATTAGGAGAAGAGAGCAAGATAGGAGAGGAAAAATAAAAGCATAAAAATTGGCTAGCGAAGAAAGAGTAAGAGAAGGGTGCATGGACTTGGAGCAAGGGAGGGGAAATTGGATATATGAGTAAGCCAGCGAAGACTACAATAATAATAATGCATCATTAAAGCAGATAAAGAAGATCAATCTTTAACAAGGGGTAAAAAGTAAGGGGAGAGAAAAACTAAAGCAGGGACAAGAGAAGAGAAACAGGTTGAGAATGAAAAAAGTGAGGAAGAAAAGTGGGGAAAAAGAAAAACTAAAATTAAATAAAATAGTGATATAAACATAAAAATAAAGTGAAGAACAATAATACAAAAAATAAAAGATTAAAAAATATTTTTTTCTCTCTTAAGTAAAAGATAAAAATAAAAAAAAGTGAAGTGTCACTTGTTTCAGCTGAGTTTTAATGTCCCATGGGGGCTGGTTTGAGACCCCTCTCTACTGTTCTGTCTGCCACTTCTCAGTTTCCTGTTAGATAGTCAGCACTGTGTTGAAGTTCCCAGCGATCCACCACTCCTCTGTGTCTGTCCCCCAGCCTTGGCTGCAGTCAGGCGGGACCAAACTGCCCACTGTGTTTGTCTGCCTGCTCTCAGGCTTATTTACACAAGTGTCTATTTCTTACATGGACTTTAGGTGGGGGTGTTTCTGGGACCAAACAGCCCCTCAACCCAGTCCTGCAGGGCTCCCTGGGGCTTCATTTCCTCTTCAAAGCTTGAGCTGGGTGAGGCTGCACTAGTTGCCCTACAGGTGCTGCTGGGAGGGGCTCACTCTTCAGGAGAAAAATGGCTCCGGAATATCCCAGAGCCAGATTTCTGGTCACCTTTCCCTGTCCTGCTCCCCTCCACAGCCTCCATAAAACTGCACCTCCACCTGCACTGCAGCCTTGGTGAGTGTTTGTCATTGAAAGATCCGATGAACTGGGTTTAGTGAACAAAAGCAAGAAAAATATAAAGGCAAAAACAAAGCCCAACAAAAAACCATGCCACTGTGAGCTTCTCTCCCCCCTCCCCCTGCCCTGGGTACCACACAGCTCTGGCCATTCCACAGGCCGCCTTTCTGAGCACAACCTCTTGAGGCTGTGGACTTAGATCTAAATTCCTCAGCTGCCAGCAACCCTGTGGACCCCCTTCCACAGCTGAGTGGTTTGTGTGTCCCCAAGGGACGCGGAATTGGTGCAGCACAGGTTCCTTCCAACCTTGTCTTCCTGGTGGTCTCCTGTCTCTCTCTCTATCCAGCCCAGATCCCCAATCCTACAATTCTCCAGGCGTCCTCTGTCCTTCCGGCAGTGTATTGTCTCACCAGCTGTGTTTAATTCACCAATTCTGGGTGGATGTTATTGGATTTAGTTGTTCCTACTATGTGCTCTGTGAGAAAGCACAGGACACATTTGTCTATTCAGCTGCCATTTTGAACTTTCTAGGTTTTCTACCTTGATTAACATTATGATGGTACTAGGGACATAGTAATTTGACACATATTCTTTTTTTATTTTTTATTTTATTAAATGTATTGGGGTGACTTTGGTTTATAGGGTCATATAGGTTTCAAATGCATATTTCTATGATACATGATCTGTATATTGCATTGTGTGCCCACCATCCAAAATCAAATAGATTTGACACTTATATTCTAATTTATTTAAAACATTGACTGTATACTCCTTGAGGGCCCAAATTTATTGGTTCTTATCTATCTATCCTTAATCTCTGGTATTATACCAACTATCAAAAGATAATCAGTAGCTGTCACATTGCAGTGTTATGTACTTAGATTGATAAAACATTAATGATCTAAATATTGAAAACATTTCAAGAAACATGTATTTCCCATATTTATATGCAATTAATTTTAGTTTATACATTCTTCTATTATTTTGTTTTCATATTGGCATGTTGTACTCCAACAAAATATGCATAGAAGTTGGCAAGTTCCTCTATCACAGGTACATGTTTACACTACCAGTCTGTCAAGCAAAATACTTTTGATTTCTTAAAATTTTTTGAGGGAGGGTGTCTATTTGTGAGTTTATTTCTTGTTGGTTTATATTCTTGTTTTTCTTTCAGTAAAACTGGCTATATAAGCCAGAACCACTGTGGTCTAAGCCAGAAATTTTAAATCAGTGTTCTGCAAGAAATTTTAAAACATGCAATTCCTGACTACTTAGTCAGGGGCACGGACCTCTTTCCCTCAGATTGTCAAATTAAAAAATGAAAACAGCTAACACAACAATAGCCATCCAGTGTGAATGAATTAAAATTATACTTATATTTCTTGTCATATTGTCAAAAAACATAATATGTACATTTTTTTTGCAGAATTTTAGTAATTATTTTATGTGTGCTATGAGATGAAAAATGCTGAAAGTCATTGGTCTAATCAACTGAAATTTCAGAGAACATATTTCAGGTCTTGCCAGTCCATTCATATCACTTTAAAAATTCTAACAATAAGAAATAAAAGTTAAAAATAAATCCTATTATAATTAAATAAGAATTAAATTAGTCCGTGTCCTCCCATTTTTGAAACCCTATTCCCAAAAGAGAGGATTTTCATAATCTGGGTATCTTAACTCACAATTCAAATGACTATCTAAAGATATAATCTAAATAACTATCTCCCTCCCTCCCCTCTTGCATCTTTATTGAGAACTAGAGGCCCGGTGCACAAAAATTTGTGCACTCAGGGGGCAGGGGGAGGGGGGTCCCCCAGCCCGGCCTGTGCCCTCTCCCAGTCTGGGACCCCTCAGGAGATAACGACCTGCTGGCTTAGGCCTGCTCCCGGGTGGCAGAGGGCAGGCCCAATCCCTAAGTGCAGCCCCTGGTCAGGCTCAGAGCAGGGACGATTGGGGAGTTGGGGCGCCGCCCCGTCATGCACAGAGCAGGGCGGATCAGGAGGTTGCGATACCACCCTCAGTCACGCTCAGGGTAGGGCCGATTGGGGGGTTGGGGCACCGCCCCCTGTCACACTCAAAGCAGGGTCGATGGGGAGGTTGCGGCGCCACCCTCTGTCACGCACAGAGCAGGGCCAATCAGGGGGTTGAGGAGCTCCCCCCTGTCACTCACAGAGTAGGGCCGATAGGGGAGTTGGGGCACCGTACCCTGTCACACACAGAGCAGGGCGGATCAGGGGGTTGGGGCGCTGAACCCTGTCACACTCAGGGCAGGGCCAATGGGGAGGTTATGGCTCTACCCTGTCACACACAGAGCAGGGCCCGTGTGGCGGGGGGGGGGGGGGGGGTTGGGGCGCCGCACCCTGTCACACACAGAGCAGGGCCGATCAGGGGGTTGGTGCGCCGCACCCTGTCAAACACAGAGCCGCAGGGCAATCAGGGGATTGGGGAGCTCCCCCCTATCGGGCACAGAGCAGGGCTGATCAGGGGGTTGGGGTGCCTTCCCCTGTCACGAACAGAGCAGGGCGGATAGGGAGGTTGTGGCCCCAACCCCTGTCACACACAGAGCCACAGGGCGATCAGGGGGTTTGGGCGCTGCCCCCTGTCATGCTGATCCCAGAGCCGGGAGCCTGGCTGCTCCGCTGATCCCGGTGCTGGGAGGCATATTATCCTTTTACTATATAGGATAGAGGCCTGGTGCATGGGTGGGGGCTGGCTGGTTTGCCCTGAAGGGTGTCCTGGATCAGGGTGGGGGTCCCCACTGGGGTGCCTGGCCAGTCTGGGTGAGGGGCTGAGGGCTGTTTTCTGGCTGGTGAGTGACTAAAGCTTCCAACCGCTCCTTGTTTTCTTTTCTTTTCTTTTTTTTTTTTTATTCTGGGCCAGCTTTAGCTCTGAGGCCTCGCTGCTGAAAACATCGATACAATGTTTCGGTCTGGCTGGATTTCAGTCCGGCTGGTTTCTGGTGTTTTGTTTAGCTTCTTATTTGCAACATAGTACATAGTTGCTTAGAGTTGCAGCTGAGAGGCCGGCAAGTGAGGCGGGAAATGTTGGAGTCCACAGTAAGCAAGCCTCATGCTCGCTTCAGTGCCTGGCTGCCGGCCGCCATCTTGGCTGACAGTTAATTTGCATATACAAACTGATTAGCCAATGAAAAGGGTAGTGGTCGTACGCTAATTACCATGTCCCTCTTTTATTAGTGTAGATTGGCTCTTTGAGCTACAATTTTCCAGTTGCTCAATTTATTCACATGGGGGAATATGATAAGGTTTAAATTGTAGTCCAAAACACCAGAACTAATAGATATTTAAAGGCTCCATTCCCTGCTGAGTGTCAGCTCTAGCATTACCTCCACTCTACTCAGCTTCACTGGTTTGAGATAGTGATACGTTTGATGTTTCCCTATCCTAGTCCTCTAAAAGTTTTATGTTAGAAGTGGGGGAGACTTTCATGATTTGTTACCATAACAGACATTCAGAGAAATCAATTCCAATAGTCTTAATTATTTTATATTAATTATGGAGATAAGATTTGTTAAAATAAGAATCAAAACATTTATAAGCCAGTTTATGCTAGCCATCACAAAGTTATCTCTGATTCAAAGTATCATTTTAACAAAACAGGTTGTAGCCTAGATATTTAGAATGGAAACTTAGCCCTCCATTTCTATGTAATTGATATTTATAAAATAGATGGCAAGTATAATCACTCATTGGGTGAAAGGTAAAAGAGAATAGGAGAGGATAATGGACAACTTGGTGTTGATGCTATAATTGATAGGGATAGAACACATTAGAACAATAGTATCTTCCAGAACAATATTGATCAGGGGTATTTATATCCAAGAGTCAATATTTTAGAAGTAGGATTTGTTTTAATAAAGCTCTTAGAGAAGAGTTACTGAAATGCATCCACTCGTTCCCTAGTAATTCTTTAATATACCTGCAAACATTCTTTATCTGTTCATTACAGTTGTTGAAGATTTGCACTTGGAAATATGTGTCCCATAAAGGCAAAGATCATGTCTGTCTTGTCCATTGTGGATTCTTTTTGCCATCATAATCTCTATCATATAGTGGATAATTCAATCAACATACATTGAACTTCAAATGTTTGATTCTTTCTAACCATATATACTTATTTCTATATCCACATACTACATCAAGAATTATCTTTAGCCTCTCTCTCTATAAATACACACAGAGTATTTATATATTCATTCAATTAATTTTATTCATTCAACTAATTGTTATTGAATATTTCTATGTATGTGTCAGGGATAGTACTGGGAGACAAAGATAGAGAAAAACACAGAAAATTTTTTTTTTTGCCTCATGGAATTTATGATTTTCTAATAATAGCAAATAAATATTTACACAAATGAATATATAATTATAGACAGATAAAATTTCTATGAAATATTATTATGTATGAAATACATAACATAAACCTGACCTAGAAAATGAAAATGTTTTCTAGCTAAGAAAAAAAAGTGTAGAATATGTTTCCTCTAGAATGTAAGGTCTATTAGGGCAAATAAAGATTTATGTTTGTTTTCTGCTGAGTCCCCAGCACCCAGTAAGTGAATTGCATATTGTGAGAACCCAATAAATATAGATTTTTTAGACCATAAATAAGAAAATGAAGCAAAACTTGAAATCAAAAGGGTCAATAGTAAACAGAGACCATGATTTCATTAAAAGGCTTTGTGCAAAAGCTATGTATAATAGTATGTGGTGTTATGGAACCTGATACTTTTAAGAACAAAGAGATCAATTTAGTGTGATTGAAGTGTCAAGAGGGAAGATCTTGTTGTCAGAATGCATTGGAAAGAAGATGGCTACAGATTTTGTTGTCCATATTAAGATATGCAGTCAATATTCTCAAATCAATGAAGAATCATCATTTGATTGGGATAAGATTAAAATTGTCTTCATAGGACTATCACTCAGGTTAAAATGTGATGAGTGGATGTAAGTGATATAAAAATAGATGTTGGAGATGAATAACGGAAGGATATAACTTAGGAGATTGGCCTCAATTCCCCAGGCTGAAGATAATACTGGTTTATCCTAGACTGGCTGTGGTAGGATAAATAATGGCCCCCCAAGATACCCATGTCCTAATTCCCAGAACTTGTGAATACTACTTTACATGCAAAAGGAATTTTATAAATGTGGCTAAATTAATAATCTTGAAATGGAAAAATTATCCTACATTGTTTGAGTGGGTCCAATGTAACTACATAATTTTTATAACTCATAAGAGAAAGATAGGAGGGTCAGAGTTATAGAGAAGGAGATGAGAAGATACTATGCTGGTGGCATTGAAGATGGAGGATGGGATCATGAGCGAAAGCATGCAGGTTACTTCTAAAATCTAGAAAAGTGTCTTAGGCACAGATGGCAATGAGGAGGAACACAGGCATTCATGAAAAAATAATGACATTAATAAAGATAACTTGCACTTAAATTGGATATGGTAGATAAAGGGGATTTATCGAGAATGGCTTCTGGGCAAGTGTGGGGACTGGGCCCTTTATTTGAGGTTAGGAATAGCAGAAAAGGACCAAATTTGAAGCAGGAAGATTATGAGGTTTTTTTAGACATACTGAGACTAAGGTGCCTTTAAGATATTCAAATGGAAATGTCAAGTAAGCTTTGAGAATATGCTTCTGAATCTCAAAGAATATATTCAGGCTATAGAGACTATGGGAAGATGAAAAATAATCACTGGCTTCAATGACAATAAAGTTCTGAATGAGAGCTCTTTAGAATGAGATATGAAGCAGAGATGGGACAGAAGCCAGGCTGAAGTGGAGGAAGGAGAGACTTAGAAATGCGGAAGCGCAGAGAGCTGGTGTAAATACTTTTCTCAAGTAGTTTGGCTTTGAAGTGGTGGAGAGAGAATTCTAGAGGGCCATGAGGTCAAGGAAAGTTTAGAAGATTTTCAAATTTTTAGTGTCGTTGTTTAATATTAGAGAGCTTATATACATTTTCATGGCAAGGGTTTTTCTAAATAGGAATATAATAAATATAAGAAAGGAAAAAAGCATAAATGACATTGCAAAGTTTCAGTCTCTAAAAAATGAGAGGAGATAAGAACCAAATTGCATGGAGACATTGTCCATATGTAAGAGAATGGCTACTACCTATATTATAACATAGGAGGGGAAATGAGAAAAGGATTATTATGAATAGAAACAAATTAGAGGTTTGGAAGCAAGAGGTTAAGAGAATTTATGATCAATGGAACAGATGATGTGTATGTATGCACAAGAATATGTATATGTATATGTATATGTATAGTTCTATACATATATATGTATATGTATGTAAATACATTAATACAGCGATTTTCAACCTTTTCATCTCATGCCACATATAAACTAATTACTAAAATTTCACAGCACATTAAAAAATATATTTTTGTGGATCTGACAAAAAAAATAGGTATACTTTTTATTCATTCACACCAGACAGCTATTGTTGTGTTGGCTGCTGTCATTTTTTTTTAATTTGACAATCTAAGGGAAAAAGGTCAGTGCATGCCTTAATCAGTTGTATATATGAAAAGAGAGATAGAGACTGAGATAGAGAGAGAGAGAGAACAAGAGAGTAGAGCTGAAATTGTTTATCCACTAAGAGTGAGGCTGTATGGATAGAGAGTTGGGGAGAGAAAGAGAGTGGGCTTTGATTTTGAGTGATATAATTTTATGTTGTGCATTTCTGTACCTTAAGTATTTGGCAAATGCCAGGCAAATAATGGGCACACAACACATGGACTATTTTCTCTTTTACTTATTAATTGATTTTTCTTACTATAATTACCTCTCAGAAACTATTGTTTAATATCACTACTGTCTAAACAAATAAACTCTCTTATAGATATATGTATTTTTGAGTTTTGAGTTTGTTTTGTTTTTTACTAGAAATGACTCATAAGACCCTATGAGTCATTAATCACTATCCCACTTCTTTCACTTCATTTAAGAAATGAAGGCCACGCCCCAGGCCCTTGTTTTGTACATTCTATGGGAAAATGAAAGAAGATTGAGTAAAGAAGAGAAATTGAATAGGGTGATAAATTTTCTTAAGATTAGTTATGAAAGCATAGAATGTGATAAAAATATGCAATAGTACTCAAATTCAAAGAGAAAGACTGAGTACTAATAATTTGTGTAGACAGAACATAAAAAGTATATTTAAGTAAATAAATACAAATGAAAGTAGATAACATGATGATGAAAGTGGAGGAATGAGGGAACAGTTTTTCCCCCTCCCCTCACCTTCCCCAATCATCTTAAACCCAATAACTGCAACTCATTTGTAATTTTAAGGGTGAAGTAGATAAAAATGAAGTAAAGGTTTTATACATGATTAGTTCCTTTGTGGTAGGTATTATTTGGGCTATTTTCAGGAAAGAAAAGGAATATAGAGGAACAGTTTTATTAAGATGACGACAGAGGATGTTCACATTTACAATATTTAAGGTTTCGTTGCCTTCTTTAGTCAATTTTAACTGCATATTTTAAAATTTAAGTGGTGTTTAACAACAATGTAAGATTTATTCATCTTCTTATATTTTCTGAATTTATATTCTTATATTTTGTTTTAAAAAGTACCCCCAAAGTTGGCATAAAATAATCTAAAAATATGCAGGCTAGGCCAACATGTTTTTACCTATAGATCTAGCTACACTTGATTATATTGCATTCAGCTTCTTGGAAAAGAGCAAGATAATTGATTATGCTACTATTTAAATAAAATGCCAGGGATAATAATATTTTAAAAACCATTTTGAACTGTCCCTACAGTGTTGCACATAAAAAGACAATCCAGGAAGAAATCAATATTATTGAGTAAAAAGACAAATCTTGGTTGCCAGCAACCATATACATAGTCCCACTGCAAGCTGCTTGCCATTATGAACTATATAGTTCTATATGCCTCCCTGTAGCCAAATATCATGTGTGCACACATACATTTAACTACTGGGGAAACTGCTCTTCTCTATTTCTTAAAGTAATATGCTTTACCCATTTCTCTCCATCAGAGTTGCATTCTTATAGCAAATGAGTTTTGAACTAAGTATTGAAAAAGAGGCTAACGTTAAGAAGATGAGAGTGAAATATATTCTAGGAGAGTGAATTGAGCAATAGCATTCAACAAAAAATAAGATTAGAAAGTTGTTTTGTTTGGGAGAAAGATGAGAAATAGAGATGGACTGCTTCAAAGAGATTTTCAGCTGACAGTGTGATGGATTTATAGAGTGACGTACTGTTTTCCTATCCATAGCAGAAAGTTGTATTGGTGATCATGAGCTTGTGCTAAAGTCCCTAAGGAATTTGCTTTAAAATGTAGCTTACTTAAAAACAAAAATAAACAAACAAAAACTGTAAAATGTTAAGCCAATAATGATTGGGTATTGTCTGATTAAACCATCAAAATATAATGCACTATGTTGAAATGTTATAGCATCCAGTTACATTTACACTGACTTTATAGTATCAGGACCAAACCACAAAATGGCCACATGGTTCAGAATGACTAACACTAACCACAGCCATTTAGAAGAGAATAAGACAGAGTATGTTGATTACAAATGTTAAAATAGCCACATTTTTTTCAGTAGAATTGACTTAAAAATAAATAAGGTTCTGTGTAAAATGGGGACAAAAATCAGGTAACTAAACATGAATTTTACTGAATGTGTTATAGGGAATGGAGTATAGGTGGTTGTTATAATTTGACTTGCAAAGTGTCTACTATTTTTAGATCATGATTATTAGAGTTTAAGGAATAAATTGCTTCCTCAAACTAAACATATTGAACCTTTCTCGTGAAATTTTATGTAGACATCTAAGATAATACACATAAATGTTATGTCATTATACATCAAGTTTCTCTGTGGAATCAGAAAAATTCCTATATATATATATATATATATATATATAGCCTTTGGAATACAAAATATGTGGACAAAATATTTGAAAATGTTCACTTTATTTCCAGGCCATTGTGGTGGCAGATAGTTATATATTGAGGAAAATAATTACAACTGAATTATTCCTAAGGAAATACATGTTTAAAACTCTTTATTCTAGCTATTAATCTTATTTTGTACTGCATCTAAAATGTCAACAACTATATGTGTTTGGAACAAATTTGAAACTCTGGGCACCATGTGGATTATTTTGCTAATTTTTTATTAAATTATTCATAAAATTAATTTACATTTATAAATTAACTTTGGGTGTGTGATGAGTTTTTTCTTTTTTTCATATTTATTAAAATGCATCTTATAAGAGAGGAAAATGTAGCTAGTGGGTCACACAACTGCACATGCTATGATATTTGGGAATGGAGAGTATAGTTGGCAAATAAATACATAGTTAATGACTACAGAATAGCATTAATTTCCCCCATCCATTTGACCTTCAAATTTGTAGATTGATGATGGAGTAATATTGATGTATCTCAGTTATCATAAAAATATATTCTAATAGCATGTTTTCTACTATTTCCTTAACTCATACAGTTAGACAGAAATAGCAATATATGTAATGGTATGGGCTAAATATCTACTTTGCCGGGGGAAAGGGAAAGCCTTAAAGAGTAAAGTTACTTCATTTTCGCTCACTGTGCTGTTTTCTAATAACTCTGGTCCTTGGAGTGCTGCATGTGACAGACAGGACATGAGAGAGATCTGAGCAGCAGGGAATATTAGAGTCAGTGGGGATTGATGACAGTGTTACCTAGCAAAGTCTGTGAGTTCCAGGCCTGTCACACACAGAGAAGTCAATGTTTGAAGCAACCGGTATTTGCAGAGAAAAAAATATATATATTTGTCAAGCAAACAGACAGGGATACAGGAGGCAGAGCTCAGATTAGTCTACTCCAGACAAAGACGTGGAGTAAATTTAAAGGATAAGGTTCAGAAGGAGCCATGCTTATGTATTTATTTATTAATTATAATTCATGGGCTCAGATCCACTAGTCTTCATACTAAGTCATCTAAGCTAAGGGATGTGGAAAGGGCAGGAAGGAACAAAGAAATTCCAAATTAGCAGAGTTCGATTAGTCTTCTGTCAGTTTGGTCTCTGCACAGGAGCTTCCTTATCAGGCACTCCTCACTTTTAATGGCTCCAGGTGATAAAAGTAGCACCTCTGCTACTCGAGTTCCATGAATCTTGATTCCTCTGTGCTCTTGAGTTCAGTTTAGAGTCATTTAGCTACTCAGTGCGCCTGCTCAAGCCTCTGGGACCAGTCTGATCTGGCTTGGTCTGGTGGCCTCTGGAAGGCTCTGAGAAGCCTCTTATCTCCTGAAAGATGCCAGAAAGCCAGGGGTAACTATTATGGTCTGTTTTCAGTATCAACACTTGGTTTCAATGAAAAGAAATGAGGGGACTGACTGATATACAGGGATTTGGGTCAAAATAAAAAAAAGAATCAAACATAGACATCTAAATGTGAGCATATGATTTATACATCTGGGCCACCTCAATAATACACAGTAAATTTCTATATTACTTACTCCTGCATTGTAGAATTATTTCCTTTTATCTATAACCTACCAAATTTTTCTCTTTGAGTTTTAGTTTTTAAATTCAATATGGTAAACTCTCAGAATTAGATATGGACATAGGTAGAGCTAAAGTTATTCTTAGGAGACCTACAAAATAAGGGTGGTATGATTTTAATTTAATATACATTATATTGTTTATTTTACTACTTTTAACCACAAACTCAATTCTGTAATTCCTTCTATAGCAACCTTGATAGGTGTGCATGCATAATTTATTATTTACTTGCATATGCTTAATTACAGTGCAATCACTGTGTGCTCTTCAATCTGTGGATTTTTCTTCTGAGAGAGATTCTAATAGTCATTGGTGAGCAGGAGAGTATTTTACTTCCCTTTACTTTCTTTACTCATTACAGGTGATCAATTTACTTTACCTTCTATAGACCATCTATTTGTTATTTTTAGGACATTTGTTAGGGCTATACTAGACACCAAAATTATACATATAAATACATTATAATCTTCAATTCTGAAAACATGGAATAATTACTATAACATTTATATTACTCAAGCCCTTGTTAATTCCATGTGAACAAATCTCTAATTATATTAAGTTTTAAGGATCCATTAAATAAAACAAGTACTAATCCAACATTTTAATTGGGGTTAAGGGAGGAAAAATAAATACAGAAGCCACTTCATTAATTCCAGGTAGAAATGTAGGAATCGTAAGCACTATGAAGAGCTGAGGGAACTAAAGTGAGATAAGTTACCATTGTAGATCAGGAAATGTATTAGGGTTTCATCAAAGAAGCAGACTTACTAGCAGTGGTATGAAATAAGAACTTTATTAAATGGATGTGATCTTGCACAATGTGAGAGCTGGTTAACCAGTTTATGTCCAGCTATTGCTTCTGTGTCAGGTGCGAGGCTAATGTCAGCAGGGCAGGCAGTCAAAACAAACAAACAAAAAAGATGAATGTGGGGTGGAAGGGAACAAGGACAAAGTGGAACACATAGGACCAACTGTGACCCCTGAGGGTAAGCTGGAGCCCACACAGGCCTCCCATGGCTTCTATCTTGCTATCTCTGGGGTGAGCAACCTGAAATAGAAGCTGGTGACCTTCATCACAGAGCTAAATGTGCATCTGTTTGGGGAATCAGAGAAGCTAAAGGAGGAGGTAATGAGGAAGCGGTAAGACCGATAGGCTGGGCTACTGCTTCATGCCCACAACGAAACAGTGGAACCATCACAACACAAGCTGATCCAGAGCGTGAGCCAAAACTGACCTGTCAAGAGTATCCATGAATGCTGCTTCACGATCATATTACAAATCTCACTGAATTTCTTTTCAGCTAAAGTCATCTCTGAACCCAACAGAGTACAGAATTCTATGAAATACACTCCCAGAGTAGCTGACACAGAACCAAGCCATCACAGGGAGGCAGCATATGATCGACCCTAAAGCACTGAACCAGGTCATCCTTAAAAGCTCACTGCAAAGCTGCTAGGGAATCTCTAAGAAATTCTCATCAACACTGTCTGCAGCAGCAATGTGGGTGGTTCTTAGGAGCTCTTTGGGAAGTTCCACACATCTGGCTACAACTGTACCAGGAGAATCACAACTCTTCTTTCCGAATTAAAAAAAAATTCTTATTGGAAAAACTTATAACAAGTACTGTAAAGGGAAGAAACTTCTGGCAAATGAGGTTCTTGGCTTCTCCCTTGCTGTGCAGTAAAGCTCTCAAAAGAGGAACTCATAGGGATGCTCAATTGGCAAGAGAAAATTCAAAAAATATATAAGTATTAAGTGTTTTTATATAGAAGAGGAGCATGTAACACACCCTAAAAGGATCAGGGAGTGGTATGAGCTGACATTCAGCTCTTAAGGAAAACAGATGTGTTCTGGCATTGAATGTAAAAGGGGAAAGTTAGGAAAGGGAGCCAGAGAAGACAGAGCTTAAGCAAAGGCTCACATAGGTGAGAGCACCTGGCAAGAACTGTAATAGTTGAGAATAAAATAACTGCAGTAATGGATGTACAGTACAGAATGGATGAAGAGGAGTCTGGCCAGACCGGTGTTGCTCAGTGGTTGAGCATTGACCTATGAACCAGAAGATCACAGTTCAATTCCTGGCTAGGGCACATGCCTGGGTTGTAGACTTGACCGCCCAGTGGGGGGCATGCAGGAGGCAGCCAATCAATAATTCTGATCATTAATGT
>NW_005871418.1:204704-214019 GCF_000147115.1 Myotis lucifugus | reverse complement strand
TCTGCACAAGGATTAAATGTAATATAACATTTTCTACTTTTGAGTTTAGTATCATAATTTCCTGAACCCACAGAACCCAATTTTAAGTATTATATTCTCACTGATGCCATTTGAAACTGAAAAGGAAGCATAATTGCTCCTGGAAACAACTCGCCATTAAAGGTATTTCTCTCTACTGCAGTTTTCCAGTAACAATGTGATATGGATCAGAAGAGATATACATGTGCCATTAAGGCCTGAAGGTCAAAGGGTCAATGAACATCCTGCATGGATAGAGGCCATTCAGATGGTTTGTTCTGGGATGTCACTATAATTTTATCAGTTCAAGAAAATGAAATTGAGTGGTTACTAGATATTCAGCAACGTGCAATGTATAAAAGATACAAAACTAAGCAATATGTCAGTCATGCTCTCAAGAATATATCAGTTTAATAGGTGAAATGAGATTTTAAACACATAGTCCTTATTATGACAGGTGCTAGGTTAGAGAGACAGACAAATCAAGGTAAAATGGTGGTACAATCGTGGCACAAAGACAGGAAATATAATTAACCTTGAGACATTTTAGGGGTTTATGACATAAGTAAAATAATGTCTCACAGTAAAATTATTTGTTTCATTAGTAATTAAATCTGTTAAGGTTATATTTTTCTGAATATATACTTTGTTACATTGGAACCAAATCTATTTTGAATCAGAGATAATAAAAAGGTGATAAAATAAAAAAATATAGTACTTGAAATAAGTAGTTCACAAAATTGACAATTCAAGAAATGAGAAAGACATCGCTGTTTATTTTGTTATTAAACTGAAATTAAAAAAATTGATTTTAAAGTAGGCAACATGCAGATAATTATACACAAACCAAATCCAAATGTTACTGGTCACATTTGTACTGTTAAACTATGAAAATTATAAAATTCTAAATACAAGATTTAATTCTGGCAAAGGTGTAGGGCTACAGCATGTTCATTGCAATTTGCTAACATTCTAAATTTAATGGGCATATTTTAATCCACTCTCCAGAATATTTAATGGGTTCTTCTTGACTTGTTTATGTATATAACATTGAGTTCTGTAGATATATCTTTATTAATTTTACTTGATACTATATCCTATCTCGCCTGAAGCAAAGCAATATTATGTTGAAAATGCTTCAGAAGAATGAGATATAATTTAACATTTCTACTTTTGAGTTTGACAAAGCAATCTCCTAAACCCATAGAACCCAATCTTATTTCTTTGGGAGCAGTTTTTTGTTTTGTTTTTGTTTTCACTTTTTAATTTCTAGCTCTTATAAAAATATGCCCTAAAACTTCTTATAACAAAGGCAGAGTTTCTTGGGAACCATACACCCAGGATGTACAAAATGATAGGGTTGCATTCATTCCCAGGATTCTGAGATGCTACCCCAGGCCAACCCTATTCTGGTCAGGTGTGTTTTCTTCCAAAACCCCACTTGAAAATGAACATTTCAATTTCATCTTTTCTTATCTCTTGCTTGTGGCTTGGAGGTAGGGATCTTATCTTCTGGATCTCTTTAAATGCTGAGTGTTAATTGTATCTTTTTAAAAATGACATAAATCTTCTCATTGTGCTTCATTTTCTGAGCAGCTATTCTAAACCACTCAGTCAGATTCCAAACTCTCTCTCTCTCTTTTATTTTTTTTTAACACACAGAATCTATTCCCCTAAAACTTCTCTTTAAGGAAAGTAACAATGTCAAAAGACAAATGACCACCTGCAGTGAAAGGAAATTAATAAGAAAAATATGGCTAAAAAGGGGTCAATGAGAGGCAGTTCATATATACATACAAAAATCAATAAGCATTTATAAAGTTATAAAGGGCATACTTTGTCAAGCTTCCGGGGAGATAGGCAATTGTACTATAGATGGAAATAAAATTAGTACATTTTTAAGGAGTAAATTTGCAATAACCATCAGGTAAAAAAGTGCATGTTTCTTTTCCTCCAATTTTATTAAGATATAACTAACAAACAGCACTGTATACACTTAAGATGCACAGCATAATGACTTGACTTACATATAATGCTGTGACATACCACAATAAGTTTGCTTAATATCTGTCATTTCATATAGATACAAAAAAAAAAATAAAAAAAATTCTTGTGATGAGAACTCTTACGATGTACTCTCTGGATAACTTTCATGTATACCATAGAGCAATGTTAATTATTGTCATTACATTGTACATTACATTTAGTACTTACCTTGTAATGAAAGTTTGTATCCTTGACCACCTTCTTCCAATCCTCCCTTCCCCATACCCTGCTACTGATAATCACAGATAATCTGATAACTTGTTTTCCCTATGACCTAGGCTGTTGGTTTTGTTGTTTGTTTGTTTTTTACACTTTGTGTTATGGAAATTATAAAACATATACAAGAATAAGCCAAATAGTATAATCCACTCCCATGTACCCACCATTTAGTTACTATTATTGTCAATTTATGGCCAAAACTTGTTCCATCTATATCACTACTCACTAACTGCTCCCAGCATTATGTTTTATCTGCAAAAATTTCAGTATGTATCTTGAAAGATAAGGACCTTTTAAAAACATAACTACAACACCATTATGACCCCTAAAATAATTAATCATCATTTCTTCAGATCTAATATCTAAGTATTCCAATTTCCAGTTGTTTCATAAATGTCTTAAATTTTGTTTTAATCTGCTTGTTTGAGTCAGGATGCAAATGAGGTTAATACACTATGCTTGGTTGCAATCTCATTTTAGCTTCTTAATCTATGAGTTCCCTTCTATCACTGTGGTTTTTTATTCCTTTAATTTTTTTCTCAAAGAAGAAAACTTCTGAAAGATTTAAATACTCCACATATAAGTGAGATCATACAATATTTGTCTTTCTCTGACTGAGTTATTTTGTCAGAAAGGGGAGGATTTCTTTCTTTAGAGCTGACTAATATTCCGGTGTGTGTGAGTGTGTGTGTGTGTGTGTGTGTGTGTGTGTGTGTGTGTGTATCACAATTTCTTATCCATTCATCTGTTGATGGACACTTAAGTTGTTTCCATATCTTGCCTGTTGTAAACCATGCTGCAATAAACATAGCAGTGCAGATATCTCTTCCTTGAGATAGTGATTTTATTTCCTTTAGTTGTACACCCTGAAGTAAGATTACTGAAGGATATGGTAGTTTTATTTTTAATTTTTCGAGGTGCCTCCATACTGTTTTTCATAGTGGTTGTATCACTTCCTCTCTCATTGGGCCTGAATGTTGGACCATTGTCCTCAGATTCAAATTTGGGATTAACAAAAAGGGTGCCATTGACCCTCTTAAACCTTGATTTTGTTCTCTTTTGTTTTCAATGAGCTTGTTATATTTGGGAACACATAATCAGAAGAGAATAAATAAATAACCATAATGGAGACAGGAAAATGGGTTCACTTACTTTTTTGACTCGTTTACCATAATGCTATGCTTTAAGGCACTGTGCTAGACATGGGTAACCAAATAAGCATTATAAGTACTATTCGGTGTCCAAAATTCAAACGAAAATATTAGAATTCTAGGATTAGGTGAAAGCAAATTCAGTAAAATTCTACATTTAAATAACCCTAGAAACTATAGCCTAAATATTTCACAATGGTGGAAGCACTTCACATCTGCTTTAATAAAGAACTTCAGAATTTCCATATTTGAATAGTTAGGAAGTTCCGTTACAATTTGCTGTATGAAAGCAATCAATTTTTTTTTCTCATTCTATTGAATATGATCCTGCCAATAATTCAAGTTTGTGGCCAAATATAAAATATCTGTATTTTCCTGGACTCAATTTAAAACTTGTGAATGCCTAATGTATCATCAGAGCTTTTATTAATTTTTAAAGACATAATTTTCAGGTTTTGAAGGAAGTGGAGATAGTTATTTTAGCAAGCAAAACAATTATCAATTGCATTTCTTGATTCTTATTTTATATAGTATATACAAGGTTTCTCTTTGGCTAAATGTTTTTCTCTATGGTTATAGTGTGTGCTAGAAGCAGTCACTACTCAAAGAATATTCTATGTGCTTCCCTCCATTTCCTTGCAGTCACTTGGGATTATGTGTCCAATTCTTATAAATGGACTATGGGTCCTAATTGTTCTTTGGGTCCTTTAAGTGAAGTGTGTTTACTTTTTCTCAGTAATTTTTCTCTGTGTTTTATTTTGGATATTTTCTATCGTTATGTGTTTAAGTTCACTAAAGTGCATCCTTATCGCTTGCTTTCCCTGCCCTGCTCCCATTGGAAACAAGTGCTTAGATGAAGTAACTAAACAATAGAGAACGGTCACTGGATTGTATCATACATTACATAATGGCAAATAAACCTTTATTGTGTTAAATCACTGAGATTTTGATATTTCACTCCTATGTAAACTCCTACCTCAACTAATACTATATTTTGTATAATATTTATGTCCTTCTGAGCTGAACAAAGAATTTGATTCCTATTTCTATATAGATTTTTTAAAAATCTGGGACCAAGTTATATAACATCTTGAGCCTTGATGTCTTTATAAAATAGGAAAAAGCATCTGCCTTCCAAGATTATTATGAGGTTAAAATGTTCTAGTGTAGGTGAAATATATAGTACCTATATCAGCACATATTAGATGGTAGATATACAGAGCTTTATATATTAGGTTAATCTCCATTTCTTCATTTCATTTTCAATTAGTTATATCCTCAATATTTTCCCAGTTTTCATAATGTTGTTTGTATTTGTTATATCTATGTAGACTTTCTATGAAGGTTTATAGTATAAGAATAACTCTTTGAAAGTAGTAGCAAAGAAGAGAAAGACATTGAGGTAAATTTGCACAGTATTTTTAGGATAAAATATCACATTGTTAGATTAAAGAGATAGAAGTATGAGGCAAAAGGATCAGTCTCATGTTTGCAATTAGACCACATTCGACTGGGTCATTGTATGTTGGAATATGTGACAAATTTTCATTATTGTTTCCATTTACCATTGCCTTCCCTCTAAAAGGATTAAACACCCCTACTCCATTGCCATCAGTCATGGCTATGTGAACTGCTCACATACCCTAATGTGAGTAAATATAAAGTATGATGCTTTTCATAGAAGCTTTAAGAGCCTAGTGTTCTTTCAATACTTCCTTCCAATACTTCTCAAATGAAGAGGAATGTCCCAACTGAGATATCACTTTGGACTGGAACAGAACCATAAATAATCAGCAATTTACATGTGTCGTGAATTAGAAATAAAGCTCTGTTGGGGTAAGACACTGAACATTTTGTTGTTTTTTGTTACTATGGCATGATGTAGTAAAAGGTGAATAAATCAATACCCAAGTCAACCTTTAAAATGCACTTCTTTTTATTTTTATTTTTATTTTGTAAAGGTCTTTAATGTTTAAAATTTTTGTTTCATAGTTAATTAATACTTTTATTTTCTTTACTCCTTTAATGGGTTCAGACCAGCAAAGTGACGAAGAGGTGGTAAAGGACAAGGCAGCTGGCCCACAACATTTGAAATGTACTTCTTTTTCTATTCCTTGAAGGAGAAATGATAAGCCAAGTATATCATCTCTTTCCTGGTTCCATATGAATTGGATGAATAAGTGTATTCAGAACTGTTCTTAGCATTTTCACCTGTAGCGATAACAATACATTGTTGTTTGTTTATTTCCAAGTAATTTAGATAATTAAAAAATTGTTTATATTTATCTGTAGTTACCAATTTGTGCTTTGTTTTCTATTTTGTAGATGCAGATTTCTATCCTATTTCATTTTTCTCCACCTAATTGACTTCCTTTAATATCTTTTATTTTAGGTCTGTCAGTAATGAGTTCTTTCAGCTTTGTATATCTCAAAGCATCTTTATTTCTCTCTTATTTTTTTTAAAATATATTTTATTGATTTTTTTACAGAGAGGAAGGGAGAGAGATAGAGAGTTAGAAACATCGATGAGAGAGAAACATCGATCAGCTGCCTCCTGCACACCCCCACTGGGGATGTGTCCGCAACCCAAGTACATGCCCTTGACCGGAATCGAACCTGGGACCCTTCAGTCCACAGACCGACGCTCTATCCACTGAGCCAAACCGGTTTCGGCTTCTCTCTTATTTTTTAAGAGAAAATTTTCTGGACATAAAAATTTTAGCTTCACGTTTGTTTTCCTTTAGTGCTTTAAAAATGTTGCTGTATTGTTTCTGCCTTGACATGTGTCCAAACAGAAATCAACAATCCTTCTTATCAATATTTCTCAGTCTTTAACTTGCACATTTTTTCTGTCTGCTTTAAAGATTTATCTCTTTAAGACTGAATTATGATGTGCCATGGTGTTTTTTTTATTTATTTATTTATTTATTTATTTATTTATTTATTTATTTATTTTTGGAGGGGTTTAATTGGCTTGGTGGGTTTAAAGCTTTCAACAAATAAAATTTTTAAATTGACTATTACATTTAAAAATACTTTTGTCTCGCCCGTTTTCCATAAAATTTAATTACATATTTAAGTCTGCTAGAACTGTTCTTTGGCTCCTTTAGGCGAAATGTGTTTACTTTTTTTCAGTCATTTTTCTCTGTGTTTTATTTTGGATATTTTCTATCGTTATGTGTTTAAGTCCACTAAATGTTTCTTCTTCAGTATTTAATATGCTGTTAATTCCAACTAGTGCACTTTTTATATCAAGCATTATAGGGTTTTTTTAATTTTTAAAAAATGTTTTTATTGATTTTAGAGAGAGAAAGGGAGAGGAAGAGAGAGATAGAAAGATAAAAGATGAGAGAGAAGCATAGATTGGCTGCCTCCTGCCTACTGGGGATTGAGCGCACAATCCAGGCATGTGCCCTGACCTGGAATCAAACCATGACCTCCTGGTTCACTGGTCAATGCTCAACCATTAAGTCACACCAGCTAGGCAACCATTATAGTTTTTAATGCAAAAATTTTTATTTGTGTCTTTGTATATATTCCATGTATCTACTTATCACGCTTAATATTTCTTTTAAATATTTGAACACATAGATTATAGTTATAAATACTAATTTGATTTCTTTGTCTACAAGTTCTACCATCAGTGTCATTATGAGTCTGTTCGGATGGATTTATCTTGTATGTGATTTGTATTTTCTTGCTTCTTTGCCTGCCTAGTAATTTTTTATTGAATTCTAGATATTGAGTTTTATCTTATTGAGTTCTAAATATTTTTGAATCTCTATAAATATTTTGAGCCTTGTTTTATGAAACAATATATTAATTACTAGGAAAAAATTTGATCTTCTTTGTCTTGCTATTAAACCTTGCTAGGTAGAACCAGAGCAGCATGTTGGCTAAGGCTACTTTTTTACCAAATACTGAGTCAAAATCTTTCTGATTATTCTACCCAATACCCCATGAATTATGGAATTTTCTAATATGGTTGGTGAGAACAGGAACTATTTACAATCTTATGTCAGCAAGTGGTAATTATTTTAGGTATCATTTGTCCTCCTTGGTTTAGTTTCTTTATATGTATGACTACTAAGTATTTAGCTTAAGACTATATGTATCTCAAGAGGTGTTCAGCCCTTCTTTTTGTTTGTTGCTCATCCCTGCTTACTCTTTGTCACTTCTGCCTCCAGGGGTACTCAATATCATCTCATCAACTCAAATCACTGCTACGCTTTACCTGAGTTCTCCATCACTTACCATGGTCTAAGAACTTTTTCAGGCAGGTATGCTGGGCAGTTGGAGGACTCAGTTC
This sequence comes from Myotis lucifugus, assembly GCF_000147115.1. Classification (NCBI taxonomy): domain Eukaryota; kingdom Metazoa; phylum Chordata; class Mammalia; order Chiroptera; family Vespertilionidae; genus Myotis; species Myotis lucifugus. The sequence goes on along the minus strand of NW_005871418.1, from coordinate 206,276 downwards.
ATTTGTGTTTTACTTTGCAGGAATCATTATCATTCATCTGTTGTTTTCCAATGTTTTCAAACTATTGTATTGGATATTCAATATAATTTTTAGTTGTTTCATACAAGAGGGTGTATTCCATCTCTGATGGCCTATAGTGGCCTAAAAAAAAATTCCCATGACAATGGATTTTATTTTTTACTAGTGGCCCAGTGCATGGATTCATGCACATTGAAAGGAAATTAATTAGAATTCCTGGGATAGCATCTTGGTACAAAGGGTGTCTTTGGAGTGGGAGGGGGGATGGGGGAGAGGGGAAGTGGGGGGGAGGGGGTGGTGGGAGGGGGGAAAAGAAAAAAAAAAGAAAACTCACACTCAGGTCTTCCAGCTTGCAGTCCTGGCTCTGGTGCAGGGACTAATGAAGGTGGGTCCAGAATGGTGGCCAGCAGAGCGGGACTGGGCGAGGTGGGCCAGACTCGCACTGGAGCCAACCTCCTATGGTCCACCCCCAGCTGGCTGCACCTAGGGCAGCGCCTTGGCTTGAAGGGCATCTGTGGAGTGAGTGGGGTCCCTCCAGAAGGTGGGTTCCCTCAGCCTCGCCTGTGGGGATCGGCCAAGACCCACTCTCTGACATCCCCCAAGGGGTCCTGGGGTGCGAGAAGGCACTCTGTAAAGTTGCTGTCGTACAGGGTGTGGAACGCAAACGCAAGTGTGCAGTAAACCAGATTCGGGGTGGACAATGCCCCAGCAACAACATAACCCATGGCCGAAGGTGGAATCACACAGCCTGGCAAGGAATCAGGCTGTCTCCTCTCTGGTTTCAGGGTGCATCGCCCGAGAACCGCCGCTCCCAAGTCACCACAGCTTGGCAGCTCCTGCATTAGCGTCTGCCCCGGGTGGTCAGTGCACATCACAGGTATCGGCCGGTCAGTCACTTAGCCTTTTATTAGTATATATAGAGATGTGTGAGGTATTCTTTACATGCAATACACCTTTTTACCATGTCGGTATAAATTAGCTTTTTTCTTAGGGTTGTGTTTGTTGTTGTTTATTATAATTTTTAAAGACTGACATAATTTCCCCAACTCCACAGGGTCACTACAAGTGAAATTTAAATCTAATCTAATCATCCCCTCCATTATCTCTTCCTTATCTGTTTCCTTTTAAAAACCACACACGGAATGAGAATTTCTTCTATAGACACCAACTATATATTCAGTCATTCTTTGCTATGACACTTTTATTTTCTGTGAAGCAGTCTTTTCTATATTGGGGAAGATTCACTAAAGAAGATTGTTGCTGTTGTAAACTGAAATGTGTTACCCAGTGACACTTAGACACTGGTTTCAGTTTTGCCCTTTAAAACTACAAAAAATAGCTCGCATTTCCTCTTCTAGGGGACAGTCACTCCACCGTGTGGAGACAGTTACATGTGTCCTTCACACTCTCTCATTTGCTTTAATGGATCTTCCTGAAATTTTTTCCTAAGACCTCATTATCTCATTATTTTTTATTGTTTTCAAGCTTTTCAGTAGCCCCTTGTAATGTGGTTTCCAGAAGTGAACAAGGTTCAGAAAATTTAATCTGAAAGGA
>NW_005871418.1:203600-204604 GCF_000147115.1 Myotis lucifugus | reverse complement strand
CAGAACACAAAAGAAGTCTGTGTTTTGTGGCCATATTCTAAAAGTCCATTAATTTTATTTATTTGTTATTTATTTATGTATTTAATTATTGATTTTTGCTTAATCCCTTCACCTTTTCACCCAGCCCCACAACCTATGTTATTAACCAATGTATCAACAATAAAATCAGTAAAAAGTAAAAGAAATAAAATAAATAAAAGTCCATTAATTTTATATATTATGTTAAGCTTTGAGACCATTGCCTCACTTTGTATAGGCAGCAGTTCTCAACCTGTGGGTCGCGACCCCTTTGGCGGTCGAACGACCCTTTCACAGGGGTTGCCTAAGACCATCCTGCATATTAGATATTTACATTAGGATTCATAACAGTAGCAACATTGGAGTTATGAAGTAGCAATGAAAATAATTTTATGGTTGGGTCACAACATGAGGAACTGTATTTAAAGGGCCAGAAAGTTGAGAACCACTGGTATAGAGAAACACATTTGGTCTCTTGCAGGACTCAAAGTATCAGATAATTTCCATGTAATTATTAAAGATACATTTGATACATTTATTTCAATTTACCTTCAACTTTCAACTGCCTGTCAATAACTTTTTAAAATTTTAACTTCTAGAAATGTTAAGATTTGAAACCCTGTCAAATTTCCATAAAGTAATATATACATAAACTCTATGAACTTACTAAACAGAAAAGTGATTCCATAAAATTTCCTGAATACATTATTTGCAGTAATTGTCATCGAATATATGTTTAGATTTTTATACTTAAATACCTAATAGGTGGGCATAATGATATTATTTTTAAACATCTGACAAGTTGTCACAAGAGGGTATGGACTCAATCTTATTTATTTATTTATTTATTTATTTATTTATTTATTTAGTCCCTGAGTATCTGATCTTATATTTGTAACAAAATAAGGATCCAATTCCTATGTGTTAACAGAGCAGGTAGGCATTAGTTTTTCCAGAGAAAATGGGGGCACATTACAGGAAAGCAG
>NW_005871418.1:157459-203500 GCF_000147115.1 Myotis lucifugus | reverse complement strand
CAGTTGTTTTTATATCCCAATCATACTAAGATAATAAAATAAAAGATATTTACATATTTTTACATTTTAAGTCTAAAAGATAACATGGGCATAGTATGTATGTAATGCTCAATCTGTATAACTGATCAAATAAAATATTCTATGATGATGAAGAAAAGCCTCAACTTTAAACTTTACTATTTTGTATATCCTTTGAGAATTGCAGGTTCAGCTTAGCTTTGTTTTTAAGCACGTTTTTTAAAAATGTATGCCTGAACTGAATCCTGAATGATGACCAGATTGTGGTTGGTCAAAAGAGGGGGAGGAGAATGCAACCTGTGCAGTTGCGGTAGTGAAAGGAGTTTAGGGATAAAATAGGCAGGTTTAGGGAGTTTTAGGAATAAAGAGGGTCCATGGGGGAGGAAGGCGTAGGTGAGGGCTTGGAGCTGCCAGAAGGCACACATTCACAGAGGAAAAAAAAAAGAGGTGCCACAGGATAAGAGGGTGGAAGACATATCTATTCACAGAAGATAGGGAAAAGCACAGGGTATAGGGAAAAAGAGGAAACAAACTTTCACAGAGGATAGAGAAACGCTGACAAATGGGAGGAAGAAGAAAACAGATTTTCACAGGAGATAGAGAATTCTACCACTAAAGGGGGGAGAAAGAGCGACACCATGCGGGATTTGGGGCTTTGAAGCTGATATTGTGCAAAAGAGTGACCAATCAGAAGGGAGCATCAAGAGACAAAGAACTAAAGCCTTTATAAACCTTAGGAAAAAAGAAATTGGTGGGTTAACCCCTGGGGACCCCCTCCCTATGTGGGAGTCTGTATTTGCTTCCAATAAATGTCCACCCTTTCTATCTACCACCTTTTCCCGTGTCTTCATTCTTGGAATCCATCTGGACAAGAACCCGGGAAAGAAAGCACTCTTACATCCTGCTTGGGAAAACAACGCGGCTCAGTAACATGAGAAAGCAAGGGGTGAAATCTATCTAGAGCTGCCTCTTCATGATACTATCAGAGAAAGAAGGCTGTGCCGGAGGAAAACGCACCTCAGGAAAGGTGAGGAAAGAACGGAGTACTCCGAGATCAGTATTATTGCTGCGAGAGGGTCAGCTCCAGCTTTTTAGGAAAGAGTCTGCAAAAAAAGATGGCCAGGAGAAGAGGATGGCTACACATTGAAAGAGGACAGATGGTAGGAGAGTGGGTGGGTAACCCCTCGGAGCCTAGAGGCTGGCTGAGAGAGGGGAGTCTTAAATGCCTATCCAGGGAAGAAAAAGCACCAGGATAATCTCTGAAAATAAAAAACAACAACAACAAAATAACATAAAAGCACAGGAGAGAAAGAAGTAGCAACCGTGTGCTTTCCCTTGTGCAGGGAGAGCCACTGTCATAGTGCAGTGTCAGCACACTAAGAGTGGTGCCAGGAGAAGAGAAGGCGCGGAGTTAGGTCGCAGGATAAAGTCAGACGACCTCCATCCCCACTTCAGCTTTCCAAGGCCGAACAGTGGGAACTATGGAAGATAAAAAATGTTAAGAATCAGATGAAGCTCGGGGAATGGATTATTAAAACGGCAAACACGGTAATCTCTGAAGTGAAAATGTACTTAGGACAGCAAGGGAGAGAAGCTAGGAGACACGCCTAAAATTTCTGACAGTCTGAAAAAGATCAATCCCAGCAGGGTCTTTGAAGGGATGTTGTTGAATTTATCCTTTAAAAGTTATAGCAATTTTTATTTATTATAATTTAGAAATTAACAAAAATAGCTTTGCTTTATATAGATAAAATAGCTAGGAATAAACCTAAATAGAAATGGACACTATCTATATAAAGAAATCCTTAAAAACCTTTTAAAGGACACAAAGAAAGACTGAAAAAATGTACTTAGAGAGGAAGGCTGAGTAGCATAAAGACATCAACTCTCTAATTTGTGTAAATTTAGTATAATCCAAATAATAATGCCAGTGATTTGTCTCACATGCTTTGAGTTAGGGACAGAACTAGGTAAAGTGTTTTCTTAGTTTACTTGGGGAAACTTTCACACATTTACAAATTCCCAAGAAATTTCATGAAAAGTGTTAATCAGCCTTAATCAATATTAAACTTTACAGCCCAATAATTATAACTATGTATTATTGACATTTAACAAAATAAAATTGTATTTAGCCAGATGGATCAATAAGTAGAATAGGAAGTTGAAAAATAAACCAAATGTATATGGAAATTTAGTATATTTTACATGTCATCTCAAGCCAGTGGATAATTAGGTGGATCATTCAATAAATAGTTACAGAGAACACTGGGGCCCATTTGAAATAATCTGAAGGTGAATCTACTCTTCTCTGTACTGAATATCACAATGAATTCCAAGTTTTTCCCATCTTTATATGCAAACAATAAAATAAAATCATAAAAATATAAGAGGAAAAGATGAAAACCTCTTTTATAGCCTCTTAGGGGCTGAAATATTTTTAATTGTATAATTTTTAAGGATAAATTCAACAACATAAAAAATATTATATGTATAGCTGAACAACATAACCTAAGTTCAAAAACAAATGACAAACTGAGAAAAACATATTTTTCATTTATATCTCAAGGGATCAAGGGGTTTCAGAAATAAGTAAGAAAAAGATTAACAAGCTGATAGAAAAATGAACAAGGGGTACAAACAAGCAATTCAAAGAAATGAAAATAGAAATGCCTTTTTAAGTATGACATCATGTTTAACCTCAGTTTAATAAGGAAACAAAAGAAGACTATAATAAATTTCTTTTTCTTGTATCCGCATGACCAAAACACATAAGGCTTGTAAAACTGTGTTGTTGAGGCTGTGGAAAAATACTGCCATTGGCAATATAAATTTATAAAAATCCCCCCAAAAGAAATAGATATAGATTTATAAATCAAAAGCACCTTTTGACCCAACAAATTACATTCCTGGATTTTATCCTACACACATATTTTCACATATGTTCAATAATTTATGCCAGCCTGCCCAACAGGAAACAGTGTGTGGAAGAGTTGCGTCATACATCAATGCTTTCCAGTCAATGGGAGCGAAACCTCTGCTTTATTTCAAAAGCCAGCTGTCCAAGAGAGTAGTTGTTCCAATCAAGCCAAAAACTTTGAGCATATAGACACCTCTGGCCTCCTGGATAATCAGCAGTTTGTATGCAAACCATGCCTCGTCTCATTCCTCTCGGAATTTGGCAGGTGTTGAATAGGTGTATAAGGATTATTGATGCATAAGAGATGGAAGTACAAAGTGCATTAGCAACGTTTCTGTCTCTATCCCTCTTTATCACCGTTGCTACATTTAGACTGAACATTCGGTATTGCCGGGAATTGTCCACTCTCATTGGAATGTAAGTCCCACAAGGGCAGGCATCCCTGCGGGTTTATTATAGACGCATTTCACACACTGAGAACATTGCCTTCCACAGAGAAGGCAGGACATTGTTAAATGAATAAATGAAGCCAATGTCGTTTCCTGGTCTCTTTAGCACTGTTGTATCTTGCATTTGATGTACCTGACCTCTTAATGTCTGTTTACCTCCCAACTACTGTCAAGCTGCACTTTGGATAACCACTCTTACCATTTTGGACCAATTTTACATGCTTTTCTGATTAATTTATAATGTTACAAAATTTTCTGAAATTTTTCTTTAATTGATCGTACAATAGATTTTCCCCAACAAATAACATAATATGCATAACCAAGAGTCCTCCTTACAATAAAACGATGAAAGTGTTTTGTCTTTTAATTAATGTATGGACACTAGTTAAGCCTCATATGCGTGTAGAACAGTTTTAGTGACTACACAGGTTTGGTAATGAGACACAGCTTCTCAATTAAAGGCAGTGTGAGCACAAAGAAAAAAATCCTAACTTTGCAGATTAGAAAAAATATTTCAGGACATCAAAATTCCCCAAGCTCTAAAAAGACTGTAAACAAAAATATGTTTTCTAGAATAGACATAACTCTCCTCATGCCCCCTACTCTATATTTTAAATGTCTTTCTCCTGGTGCACTCATTTATGTCTTCTGAGTTACTTATTCTCTTAATAAATTATTTAAAGACCCCACCAAGTAGAACATGGGTTCTGTTAACAATAAAGATTTAGAGGCAGGTGGGATTAATACAAGGTCAAGCCTTTTCTTCCGAGTGAAGTTTGTCTCAGGTCTAGATAGTGATAGTGTCCTGAAGCCATTTTAGTAATGATTTGCTGGCTTTGCGGAGACCTTGTTTGTTAGAATTCCAGTTTAATGGCTACATTAAACTTGATCTTCCCATTATTTAAGTATCTGTTGCATTTTATCTCTCAGAAAAATGACAGCTCTCAGTGAATAAAGGGTAGACCAACTCCATCCCTTCAAGTATTTTATTGAAAGATGGATGTTAAATAAATAATAGTTAACAGTATAAACTCAGTGATGAAAGTGCCTGTGAGCTTGCCCTTCATCATTCCCTGTTCAACAACAGCTGGTCAGCTCCTGCTCAGAAAACCTCTCTGCCTTCTTCTGATCCACCCGCTTCCTTGTGGTTGGGAACCACTCTTCCCTTCTTCCATAGCACAGTACGAATTACTCTATCATAACAGATAGATTACACAGTATTATAATAACTGCTTAACTTCTCCATAATGGTCTACACTCAAAGCTCCTTAAAATCAGTGGCTATGTCTTTCATTTCCACATCTTTGTGGGTAGCACAACATGTGGCAAAAGGTAGAGATGCAAAAAGGAATTGCTGAACAAAGGGATAAATAAATAAGATTCTTAATTAACTCTGGAAGTTTCAAAGAAAATGTATAGAAATCACTGAATGCAAGAAAAAAAAGATTGATAATGAAAGTTGCATATTTCTGCTAATATTTAATTTAACACTAAGCATGGTTTGATTCTTAGGAAGCCCACTGTTATTTAAATACCAATTTCTTTATTCACCAAATAATTGTTGCTAAAACTGCCTTTTATTTCATTTATAGTTCAAAGAAATTAACTCTTCTACATTTGTGCCATGAATTTCCTGTAAGCCTTAAATCCCTTATGTGTGGGTGTCTGTTGTCAGTTTCTGGATGACAATCTGTCCACACAACATCCCAGCCCCAGGCACAGTTGATGCAATATTGCCAACAAAGAAAAACTAACTTCTGCTGTGTTTTTCACAAGAAGTAGTTAATCATTTATTAAATAGAAGTTTTAGTAATTTTAACTTGCTGGAATTCAACTTTATATTCCCAACAGTGCACGAGGGTTCCCTTTTCTCTACATCCTGGACAATACTTGTCTGTTGATTTATTGATGATAGTCATTTTGACAGGTGTGAGATGATATCTCATTGTTTTAATTTGAGTTTCTCTGATAATTAGTGATGTTGAGCATCTTTTCATGTATCTATTGGCCAACTGTCTGTCCTTTTTGCAGAAGTGTCCATTCAGGTCATTTGCCCATTTTTTAAAAAAATATTGATTTCAGAGAGAATCATTGATCAGTTGCCTCCTGTACACCCCCTACTGGAGATCCAGCCTGCAGCCTGGGCATGTGCCCTTGATCAGAATCGAACCCGGGACCCTTCAGTCCCCAGTCCAATGCTCTATCCACTGAGCCAAACTGGCTAGGGTTTGCCCATTTTTTTAAAAATTGGATTGGTGTGTTTTTTTGATGTTTAATTGTGTAAGTTCTTTATAACTTTTGGATATTAACGAACACTTATATATGGATAGTAACCATTTTTTGACACTTGTGCATGTATTTCTGTTTGCTACAAACAAAAGAGTGTGTTTGTGGATATTTATTTCATTCTTGAAAATGAATTGAAATCAACAGATAAATGAAGTAAAGAAGCATGAAATTTACTTTTAAATTGGTAAAACCTGTGAAACAAGTCTGTTGAAAAGTCTAAGGCTTTACATTTTTGTTGACAAAGAACTGGAAATCTGGATAGGTGAGTGAGTAGTTATCTATCGTTGGTATCTTAGATGAAGAAATAAATAAATAAATGCTAATTTTAAAAGTATAGAGAAGTAGGTAAAAATATATCTGTAGAAGACTATGTCTTACTGTCTCAGTGCTTAATTTATAACTTACCCTAAAGCAAGATTTGTCTCTACGGTACCCATTATAAAGTTTGAGACTTCAACATATATATTTTAATCCACACAAAAAAATTATTGTCCAAATTTTACACATAAGAAAACCTAATCTCAGTGAACTTAGGTAAATTACTCAAAGTAAAAAACCTATTAACTAGAAGATGAAATATTTTATATATTATACATTAAATAAATGATAAAATAATTTCATAAACAATATGAATTATCTGAGTTGGAAGAGAGAAAATACCATTATTGCCTCATACAATTAAGGGATAGTATATAGACTTGTATGTCCAGACCGAGGTTTGTGACCAAAGTAGCATCTTCCCAAGGTCAGAAGTGAGTGAGTGGGAAAAGGAATGGGGCCTCCCTTCCTTCCAGAGCTGCCTACACAGAGCCGTTCCCAATGAATACAGATCTGTGAGGAAATACAGCTTCTCTTAGTCAATAGATTTGAACTTAGGAGCCCTTGTGCCACTTCCACTCCCATGAGGTGCAATATTCTCACATTAGAGGTATCAGTCCTTTAATTACTTCTTGGCAGTAGGAGACATTGAAACTGCCTGGGAGTTTGAGTTCTCTTTCACTCCATAAATTTGCAATTAAAAGAAAAAAACAGAAAGCTTTTAAAAATATTAAAAACAATTGAAGACTTTATTTGTGACCTTCTTTAAGGAGACACAAAAGTTAAAGGAAAAGAAAAAAGAAATATGGGTACTTGAGAGACTCTTTGAAGTCTTATTGTTTCCTGATCTTAGAGATCAGTGTTATGAAAATCATGCTCTAAAATTCCTCTTTTTCATCCTAATTTGTGGGGTGGATCCTAGAGGGTCTCTACATCTAGTTCTTAGGCACGTGGTCCGGACCAGAAGGGACTAGAGAAAAAAATAGCCAGTATTAAAAAGGTATTTGCCAAGTCTTTGAAATAGGGCTTTGTTGAGTTGAGGTGAGACTGGAACCCAGTGGAAAAATGAAAACATAGCAAATAGAATATTGTGTTCTTCACACACACACACACACACACACACACACACACACACACACAAAGGGACACAACCCAATTTTAGGAGGTATTGGTGACAGTATCACCAGTGCTGGCATAGGTCCAAATTCATCACCTTGTACACATTAAATATGTGCAATTCTTATATTTGATACATCTATTTTTAAAATGGTTGGATTAAAAAGAAAGTCTAAATTCAGAATAACCAAGTGAGAAGCATGATTTTCTCTTTAATTATGTGATCACAATGTTGTGAAAATAAGAGTAAAGGCATAAAGGATCCTGCAGTTACACATTCATGATGAGGTAAATATTTTGTACATACAAAATTAGACACCAGTAGCTTTAATGGGCTTTAAGAGTCTGAATTAACTGACAGTTATTAAGCACATTAAGTATGACTGGCACTGCTTACACTGATGTTGATATTATGCCATTCTCAGACCCTGATTTTCAATTCTACCTTAGACATTTAGTTTCCAAGCCCAGAAAAGTTTAGAAAATAAAATTAGAATGAATTGGGCAAACACCAAGGATAGCCACAAGTGATAACTGGTAGCCAGATTGCCAACAGGGCCCTTTTTTGTACCCAGGGTACAAAAAAGCATAGACTCACCTGGAGATTTATTTAATGGACATGAACACAGGAGTCTGTTATCAAAGTAAATAAGACTCAACAAGGTAAGATTTATAAAATTAATGCCACTTAAAATCCCAACCCTCAAATATGTGGCACAGTCTCTTCTTGTGGACCATTTCCTTCTTCAACAATGTAAGACAATTAAGCTATTGCAAAAGTGAGTCATTTCTTAATTTCTTTAAGACTCAGTTTTACTAACTGTAAAATGATGCTAAAATATGAATCACTGGTTTAATGGTCCCAGGTACAACACACACACACACACACATATTAAATTGTAGGTTTAATTATAAGGTGAAGAAAAAACACACATAGGTTACACTTTTAGTTAAGTCTGATTCCAAGTGCCAATTCCTGGACCTTTTCACCTTTCTCATTACTAATTGAATGATGAGTCTTCAGATTTGATCGCTCTGTGGAGAACAACATTTAATATGGATTTTTTCGAGGTCTATGAGGAAAAGAGCTCCCATGTGCTCCAGCTGACATCCCACACATGTTGCCACACAGTCAGATATAAGCAGTTTATAACATTACATGTAGGTGGCATTATCTGTGAGTGTTTTATTTTTCCCTTGAAAAGAATAGGCTCAAAAGAAAAACAAACACACAAACATTCAATCACAGCCAGAAAGCTGACAACATCTCAGGCTAATTAACTGCTTGTTTAACAGTTTTTTTAAAACCAATACCTCATTACTTTGATCTCAATCCCTTCCTGGAATCCTGAGGCCCTCTCTTGAGTTCGTCTTTTCTACTATCATGCAGCCTAAGAATGAAAATGACATGTGCAAAGGTGTCCACCTGATGTCAATAATTTCATTTTAATAAGAAGCTACTTGTTTTGCCATTTTTATTTGACAGGTGTGACTGCATGTTTCTGGGATTGAAATTAACCATCTTTATTTTCCTCTTTTATTAATAAGCATATTTATTGGAACAGAGTATAAAGGCCTTTATACAAAATGAAACAAGGTGTCAAAGCAATGAAGTACTTGGACAAAGCAACCACTTGTTGCACAAATTAAAATTCAAGGCTGAAGGCACATTTATTCTATTTTGTGAGTTTACTCTGTGCCAATGAAGAAGAAATCAGCTTCCATAATAAATAGAATTTTGTTTTGTTGAAAAGTTAAAATTGCAAGTAACAAAGAAGAACTTACCATTTTTACCACCCAGAATAAACACTGCAACCCCATTATTTATCTATAGTGCTGTACTCATCTGCACAAATAAATTATAATATTTCTTCATAGATCCTAAATCTCTCATAGTAACATATTTCTTTCAAATGCATACTATCAATATCTCTTTTAAATAGTCGGGTTCTTTTCTATTTTTGTCTGCAAGGTACACCGTCCTCTCTGTTGCGAAGAAGAGCACGGTCTCTTCTCCTCTCCCACTATCCCAGGGTCCCTCTTTCCCTGTTCAACACCAGACAATTATTTGAGAGGGTCTTAGGCTTTGCTCATGTATAAATTATACATTTGCTGGGCTGAGGAATGTGGATTCTGTAGTCATTCCCCACCTTCCTTCCTGAAATATTGTTCTTATGAAGGGCAAGGTCCTTTAAAAGTGTTTTCAGTCTGTGGCCTATTTTACACAACATAAAACATAGCCCTAGTACTTTCCAAATAGCATCATTAAATCCTACAACAAACATAATAAGGCATGCATAATACTATCAATTTTTAAAATGAGGAAACTAAGATTCAGAGAGGCTCAATAATTTACCAAGTATTTTACAAATAAGTGATGAAACTAGAACTTCAATGAAACGTCAGGTCTTAGAACATTTTGAAACATTACGGTTCTCCCTCTTTATAAAAATAACCACTAGGTATTTGTAATGCATGTAGAACTGTTATCATATGAGCAATCGCTCTGAAAGTTTCTTTGTAGGGAAAGTTGCTTTGATAACGCTTTTGAAGGACAGAAAACTGCTAGCATTTTAAGGCAGAAAGAGAAAGCCATTTAGATCAATAAAGAAAAGAGGGAGAAAGCTAGAAAATTGAGCCATGCCCGGGGTGCAGGGGGTGAAGCGGGTTGATGGAGGGTTAATAGTCCCTGGTTGATAGGACTGAGCAGGGGCTTTGGGGAAAATATGAAGGACTCCTGAAGGTCATGGTAGTTTGGATATATTTTCTGTAAATCACGTTCAGTAAACGTTATATTATACTCTAATAATTTTTGAGGATTTTTTTAAGTAAAGCATATGGAGAAATGCCAAGTGCTGCTGAAAGGATTGCCTGTTATCAAAGATGCTGCCCTTGGGAGCAGGCAGCTTATGGGTGTGGCATCCATCCTTGCAAGATGCTAAAGAAAGTCAGAAAGAGGAAAGGCATAACTCTTGCCACCAAAGACTTAAAATGTTGGAATAAAACTTATAATAAACATTTAATATTTTAACTAGCTAAATTGCTATTAAGTGAGTAAAGGAGATGGATATGTCAGAACTCTGGAGATAGTTAAAACCATTTTGATAATATTTAATTAACATTTATGATATTTTTAAAATATTAAAGAATTTAAATTATTACAATAAAGATGTGCATATCTATTCAGAAAATGTTATAAACTTATTTGTCATATTGTCTTTATATTACCAGAAACAGGTACACGTGGATCTCATTTTAATTTGGGGACAAAAGAGTTATTTTCCTAAGACAATATCACCCACCTGGATTGTTGCATAAGACCAAAACGGCTAAAATTATACCCTATCTATCAGCTGAAATCTCAACTAAGAACCAGCTCCACTTTTTACTTAATTAGGTATATTCCGTTCTCTGAGTCAATGTTAGCAAATGTCTGAACACCTGCTACTTGCAGGGGCTGCAAGGAACAAAGGAAGTACATGGCAAGCGCTCTTCCTCCCACACACTGTCCTGGGAGAATCCCGCTCCCAGAAGTCAGCCAAATGCAGGTGATCTTCAGTCTCACCCCTCCCCACAGTGCTGTTCATGGAATAGCTGTAATGTGTGACAGGCTGGTGTCTACATCTGAAGACTCTAAAGAAAAAGAAAGCAGAAATCTAAAAAAAAAAACCTCACTAAAAAACAAAACAAAACTAGAAACACAATGGAATTGTGACAGTGGGCTTACTTTAAAAAAACACCACCACCATATACTCTAACATGTACCAAGGTAATAGGACTATTTTTGTGTTATTGTGTGCTCTTTTATATTCTGCCATGAGAACAATTTTTTAGGGAATTATATGTAAACATATTATTGTTATATTTTTCTTTATCCCTCTAATGGCAGAGATTATACCCAGAGCGGAACATTTTTCCAAAAAATAATAATAGAGATAATCATTTCCTTTGACAAGAACTATAATGAGAGCATAAAATGGAAGGGAAGAAAGTATACATTTATTCTTATGACAAATATTTCAATGCGCAGAAAATTGTGGACCATTAATCTATTTGCATGACAGGCATTGGTTGGACTGTCATGGGACTCTGAGGATGTCATGTCCTATATCAGTTTCTCTCTCCAGGAGGAAAATTATTCATCTGGTGGAATATGAAAGGATACAAATTGAAAGTACAAATACAGGCTGCCAACTGACATAGAAATGTGTCTCTCAGCAATTCTGTAAACACCCATTTCCAAGCACGATATGATACAATTACCATAATTAATTAGCTATATGGAGCTGTGCTCAGCAGTGACCTGCTTTCAGAAGGAAATTAAAGTAACTCTTTCTAGTAATTTAAAGAATCATTGTCAATAGACAAATTATAAACCATAGAGTTCCTATCACACCAAGTTTTCCAGAGAAATGGAAAGAAATAAATATTTCTAGGAGTCATTAAACTTTCTATGGAATAAAAAGCATATATAAACTGTGTAAATATTTATAAATCAGTGCGGTAACTGGAGACCAAGGGTTACAATGGAGTTGAGGTCAGAACGTCCCGCAATCTTTGTATTTACACATTTCTACTTATGTCATTGGGGTAAGAATAGACCTCTCTCCTGCATCAGATGAATAGTATTGGCTACATATCTACATGAGGCTTGGGATCTGATCTTCCATTATGAGAGTTAATTACCAGGCAAAATGTCTAGAAAAAAAAATCTTGAACAATGAAAGCAGATTATATGTCATTTTGAGGACTTTGTATTTTTCTAAAGAACTTTAAATTTTGAAAACATATTTTAAAAAAATAAACCTGCCTGAATATATGTGTTTTGATGCAAGGCAGAATCTTAGAAGAAACCCACATGTTTCAGAACTCAGTTTAGCCGTAGATAAACAGGGACTTCTGCTGATAAGAGTGGAGAAGGCTGCACACTGCCTTCGCCCAGAAAAGATAGACACTAACTAGGCAACTAGGACTAACAAAACCAGGAACTGGTGTGGAAAGAGTTTGCATTCCACTCTGCCACGTGTCCCATCTTGATCTTTTCATATATAATAGCTTGAATGGTGGCCCCTAAATGGTGGTGCTTTTGTCCAATTCCCTGGAAACTCTGATGGCAGCTTATCTGGGAAAAGGGTCTTTGTAGATGTAATCAAGATGCACAATCAATAGATACAATCATCTTAGATTACTGCGTGGGCTCTGAATAATGACAAAAGTCCTTACAACAGAGACCAGCAAGCAGAGCACAGAGACAGAAAGGAGGTGGCAGCGTGATGACAGAAGCAGGGATTGAAGTGCTGTGGAATGGCACCGGAAGAAAGGCATGGAAGAGATCCCCCAGGCCTTGGGGGGAGTGCAGCTTGATTTCAGATTTCTGGCCACAGTTTGTGAGCCAGTACATTTATGCTGCTTTAAGCCTAATCTGCAGTAGTTTGTTATGACAGCCCTATGGAACTAACACACTGGCTTCCCCAAAATGAAATGCTAAATAAAAATAGGCAAAGGGAAAAAGGAAAGATGGATATTTCCATTTCTTTAACCATTCAAAGCTATTGGGGCATCTTAGGTTTAAAATATGCTGTTAATCTCAGAAGCCTGGCCAAGAGAGGGCAGAGGGGTAAGCTAGGTTTAGCAAGATGGAGAAGCTCCCAATGAGAAAGACACAGGCTGAGATGGTAACTTCTACGTACCTCCTACGCACAACTGCTAACGAGAAAGACAAACCCTGCTCTGGTTCATAAAAGTATCAGAATGCAGGCACAGCGGTGGGAAGCTGGACAGGCTTAAGAGGAAAGAGAAGACCCTTGGCAGAAACATGGTGGATTCCTGGGGAAGACAGGTGCTGGGAAATTCATATTCGGGATGTAGCCAACATGGCTGAACCATTGCTGTCCCCATAGAGTTTGTTCCCCAGGCAGTGTTAGCAGCCCAGTGTTCCCCAATAAGAAGATACAGCATGCAAACAACTAAGTAGTTTGAGATGACCTAATGGAATGTATGAACTGCAGCATTTTCTATTTTTTAATAAACTTCTTTCAGAATTCTTTATAATTCTGTTGTGTGGGGGTTTTTTGTTTGTTTGTTTCTTGTCTTTAGAAATTGAAAGTCCTTGAGAAGGCACAATGGTTTACATTTTCCTAATTGTTTGTGTGTTTATTTCAACCACTCAGCTACAGAGGTAAATGGTGAAACCTAGTGTGCTAAATTCTTTCCACAGTGTTCTGCCTGGTCTAACAGTTGACAGCCGCTCTGATATATCAGGAAGATTGTGCTGTGAAATGTTCTCTTATTTGATAATGCCAATTTCATTGCCATTTTATGGTGCAGGTCCCATGGGGGAAGTCATGGTGATGTATTGGCATCATTGAGATCTTCCTAATAGGATGATTTCCCAGTAATCTTAAAACTTCTGTCTCGATTCCTATCAGGCTTCAACCGTAGGTCTCACAATACCCATCTGGCTACAGTTTCCTACCTGTAAGTCAGCAGCAAGCATAAAAAGGGCAGAGAGCATTCAGGGATATGCAGTAAATAAAATAAAATACTTGCCATAGTGATGGATTTAAATTACGCTCTACCATTTACTTGCTGTAAATGCAGAGAAATTTCTTATCTGCACATAGTCTCAGTTTCTGTATCAGTCAGTAACCATAACCTGCTTCCACAATTAATTTATCCATTTTTATGTCAATGGGCATTTTGATTGCTTCCAGTTTTGGAATCCTATAAATAAAATTTTGTAATAAAATTTGTATATATTATTTATGATGAATATATGTACTTACTTCTTTTAAATATAGATTGAGGAGTGGGATTACTGGGCTATATTTTACATCCATATTTGTTGTTGTTTTTTGAAGATGATACTCAACTATTTTCCAAAGTTGATATATAAATTTTACTCTTGCACCTCCATTATTATTCTCCAATGTGTTCTTTTATTTGATAATGAAAATTTTACATTGCCACCAACACATGATACTGAACATAATCACTTGTTACCTACTGATTTTCTCCCTGAAATCTGTCTTTTCTATGAGCTTGTACATTGTAATAACTGGCATAGTTGCATTCCACACCTGTGTGTCTGCATTGATTACTCTCTCCATTTCACTCTTTAAATCCAATGAAGCACAAGCGTTGATAATTATTTCTAAATATTTTTCTAATGTGTCAGCTTCCCTCTCTCTCCATTGCCAACTCCCTTGTCTAAGCAAACGCCCTTTCTCACTTAGTCCACTGCCTTGATGCCTAACTGCTCTCCTCACTTCTCTTGCTCCTTCCAATTCATTCTTCATATAGCAGCCAATGGAATGTTTTCAAAAGTAAATTGGATTCTTTCCCATCTCTGTTTAAAAACACTTCATATAAAATGTTCTACAATTATAATGTTTTCAAGATTCGTACTTCAAAGCACCATGCCCTTTAATGACTGAATAATACTCCATTATACAGATATACCACACTTTCTTTTCCCACACATCTGTTGCTGAATATTTAGGTTATTTATACTTTTTGGCTACTCTGAATAGAGATGATGTGAACACATGTGTACATTATGCTAAAGGTAAGAGCCACACACAAAAGCCTACATTTTGTATGATTACATTTATATGAAACTAGAGGCCCAGTGCACAAAAATTTGTGCACTCAGGGCGGCGGGGAAGGTCCCTCAGCCTGGCTTGTGCCCTCTCGCAGTCTGGGACCCCTCAGGGGATAACCACCTGCTGGCTTAGGCCTACTCCCCGGGGGATTGGGCCTAAGATGGCAATCAGACATCCCTCTGGCAGCCCAGCAGCCCTCTGGGGATGTCCACTTGCCAGCAGGGAGCAGGCCTAAACTGCAGTCGGACATCCTTAGTGCTGCTGAGGAGGTGGAAGAGCCTCCCACAACCACCACTGTACTGGTAACTGTCAGCCTGGCTTGTGGCTGAGCAAAGCTCCCCCTGTGGGAGCACACTGACCACCAGGGGGCAGCTCCTGCATTGAGCGTCTGCCCCTTGGTGGTCAGTGTGTGTCATAGTGACCAGTGATTCCCAGTCATTCTGCTGTTAGGGTCAATTTGCATATTACCCTTTTATTATATAGGATAGAGGCCTAGTGCATGGGTGGGGTCAGATGGTTTGCCCTGAAGGGTGTCCCAGATGAGGGTGGGGGTCCTGTTGGAGTGCCTGGCAAGCCTGGGTAAGGGGCTGAGGGCCATTTTCAGACTGGCCACACCCCCTTCAGGGTAGGGGTTCTCACTGGAGTGCCTGGCCAGCCTGGGTGAGGGGCTGAGGGTCATTTTCAGACTGGCCACACCCCTTCAGGGAGGGGGATCCTGCTGGGGTGCCTGGCAAGCATGGGTGAGTGGCTGATGGCTGTTTGCAGGCTGGCCACAGCCCCTTCAGGGTGGGGGTCCCCCCTGGGGTGGCTGGCAGCCTGGGTGAGAAGCTGATGGCTGTTTGCAGGCTGGCCAAGCCCCCCAGCGGGGACCCTCACCCCATGAGGGTGTGGCCATCCTGGGTGAGGGGCTGATGGCTGTTTTCAGGCTGGCCACGGCCCCCAGCCACCCAAGCTCCCAGTGGAGGCTGGCTGGAAGCAGGCATCTAGTATTTATTTATCTTCTATAATTGAAACTTTTTTGCCTGAGCAGAGGCCACAGCCAGCCAGGGCAGGCGGGAAGCTTGGCTTCCTCCATAGCCAGGCAACCAAGCCTCCTGCTTGCTCCAGCTCCGTGGCTGCCATGGCCATCTTGGTTGGGTTAATTTGCATAAGGTCGCTCTGATTGGCTGGTTTGCGTGGCTTGGGGCATAGCGGAGGTGTGGTCAATTTGCATGATTCTCTTTTATTAGATTAGAATCCAGAATTATTAAATCCATACAGACAGAAAGAAAATTAATAGATTCCAGGGGCTTGGCTGATAAGAATGAAGAGTACTGCTTTCTGGGTACAAGGTTGCCATTCCAGCTGATGACAAAGTTCTGGCACAAGATAGTGGTGGCAGTTGCACAACTACTGAAGTACACAGTTAAAATAGTTAAAATGGTTTTCTATGTTTTATACGTTTCTTACCACAATAAGAAATTTCAACTATAGTGATGGTTGCACACTTCTGTTAATATACTTAAAGCCATTGAGCTGTATAATTTCAATACTTACATTTTATAGTGTGTTAATAATATCTCAATAAAGCTTTCTTTAAAAAATATTTTTCATAGAATTTCCATTTTAATTCAACTAAATTATAACTTTCTCATCTAGGATAATTGATTCCTTTTGATCTGTTGTTATCATTTAAGCCAGTTTCTTCAAATTAAGTAACCCACAGTCATTTTTTTATCTCCTGTTAATTCCCATAACATACTGTAACTTTATTAAGTGAGGCCCTCTGTACTTGCCACTCTCTCTGCCTAGAATGTCATCCCCCCCACCCTCCCCATGGCTGAATCCTTCTCAACCTGTAAGTGATACTTTTTTTTTTAAATATATTTTATTGATTTTTTACAGAGAGGAAAGGAGAGAGATAGAGAGTTAGAAACATCGATGAGAGAGAAACATCGACCAGCTGCCTCCTGCACATCTCCCACTGGGGATGTGCCCGCAACCCAGGTACATGCCCTTGACCGGAATCGAACCTGGGACCCTTCAGTCCGCAGGCCGACGCTCTATCCACTGAGCCAAACCGGTTTCGGCTGTAAGTGATACTTTAAATGTTATCTCCATGAACTCCTCCCCTTACTCTATACAAGTATTTCTCAAGCTCTGAATCCTGTGCCCACAGTCATCATTCTGTTCTCCTGTGACTCCAAGTTAATCACCTTCATACTATTCACCATTTGTAGTAACCTACTTACCTAGTATCTGTTTGACACCTGATACTTTCCCCCTAGAGTGTAAGCTCCATGGAAATGCAGAGCATGTCTACCTCATTCACCATCAGCAATACCTGGCATGTAGTCAGTGCCTAAGAAATATTTATTGAACAAAATAATTAAATTATTCATACACACCTCCTACAGGTCTACACTGGAAGCTTGCATTTGATCTGATGTTCTGAATAAAGGCACTCCAGACACCTATGTAGATAAATTCTTATTCTGTGTAACTCATATAGGACTCCAAAATTTTTTAAAATAAATGATGAATAGATAAGTTAGCATTGAAAAATTTAGCTGAATCTCTTAGATTTTTTTAATGTAAAGCATTTTTTAAATCTAAAGAGTAATTACTTTTCAATTTATATTAGTTTTTACAGAATAAAACTCTATTGCAGGTATCACTTTATTTTCTGTCTAAATCAAGTTCCACATGGCCAAGCTTTGTAACTACATAAATTATAAAGACAAAGTAATTTTAATTTTTTTATATTTTTATAATTAAACTAATTGCAAAAATAGTTAAATATAAGATAAATGAATTATAGCCACCCTTAACCACTTTCTAGGTAAGTGGAGAATCCCTTAGTTTTTCCATGACTCCCATTTTTGTTTATTAATTACAAAGACTGCGTAAAAAGAATGTTATAACCTCTATGAGTTTAACTGTTCTAAGGACCTTGCCAAACAGAAATCCCTGCACAGATAGATCTATTGACTGGCTGACATTCACTCTGTTCAGTTCTCTCACTTTCATAAAAATAAATTTTAAAATAGGCCACCCGGCAAGAGTTTAATTCTAATGGGAATTACATTTGTTTTCTTTGTACAATTCCACATTTATTATTAGTTTAAATCATTTTTAAAAAGTCACACACCAAGTCAGAATGATGTCTTATTATAGATGGTTGCCTAGAAGCCTTTGCCAGTTCATCTTGCAAGGAAATCCAGTTCAAATGGATCCTGGGAATTTACACACACTGGTAATTAGCTGAGCTGTGTATTTTTGTAATGCATCTCAGTGATATTGAGTCAAGATATAAAATAATGTCATATGTCAAGACTTAGGAAAATATATGCCAATGGACAATGATTTAGTTAAAAACATAGCTGGTGTAAAATAACAACAACAACAGCAAATTTTTATATAATGTAAGAAGCATGGTAAAGCATTTCGAATTGCTCTGCAGATATAGTGTGTGGATGAATGAGAGAGACGTGTAAAATGAAGCAGATCAGGAAAGTGTAGAAGTATTGCCCTCCTTACTTTGAGAACTAACTACTGACAGAATAAAAATATGAGGAGTTGTGGGAAATGATAAAAAGAACATGCAAAAGTTATCCTTAATTGATAGAAAAATATTGATCAGGGGTATTGGAGAAGTTGACATAGGTGCTGTGTCTCGGGTATCTTCCTTTTGAAGCACTGAGTATTCTAGTCGCCCTGACTTTTCAGAAGCCTTTTTTATTTTCTCACTCAACAGTTAGCCACCCCTTTTCTCCGGACAGCAGCAGCAGCACTGTGTAAAGCATGTGAAGCCAAGTACAAGCTTGCTGTCTATTTCATGTTCGTGAGACGTGTGGCCATGTGACTGTAAGCTCTCTGTGGTCAGAGTTCATATTACAGTTCACTTGCCCATTGCAAAAAGAATTCTTACTGCTTAGTCTAGTTAGCTGAATTCCGTGAATACTGATTGACCACTCACTCTATGTTGCAACACAGGCTGATGCAATCAGCATGCGCAGCCACAGCTTCTCTCTGAAAGGGACACCTCAGTGCTCTTCCTCATGGATAGCACCCAGCCAGCGTCAGTCTTGCCTCTAAAGCTAAAGCACTGGTTCGAAGGTATGTAAAGTCTGCTGGGGTGCATCTGTGAAAGGCACCCGGGGCCTGTTACATCTTTCTGGAAAGGAGGGGGGATTGATTAATTGATTTGGGGTGGGAGGCTAGGCAGAGGAGGCAGGAGTGGGGGTTTTAAAAAAATGAAAACTTGTCCTTGAGCCTCAGGGACAACTGAAAAATCAGTGGAATACTCTCGTATTTTTATTAATGAAGACATAGATATTATATCAATGCTTTTTAAAACCATAGTAACACAAGCAGTATTACTCATCCATTAACAATGAAAACTAAGTTGAATGCTCTTTAGTCTATGTGGACAGTAAGTAAAAGTATTAATGCATATTATGTCCTGGATTCCATGTTAAGCACATCACATCAACATTGTAATTTGGCTGTTGTAGCATACTTTGAGGTAGGCTTTATTTCTCCATTTTATGTAAGGTGAAACTTAGGCTCAGAGAACTGATGTGTTTATTTCCTTTTTATTTTTTAAAATATATTTTAATTGACTTCAGAGAGGAAGGGAGAGGGAGAGAGAGACAAAAACATCAATGATGAGAGAAAATCATTAATTGGCTGCCTCCTGCATATCCCCTACTGGGGATCGAGCCGGCAACTAGGCATGTGCCCTTGCCCAGAATCGAGCCCTGGACCCTTCAGCCCACAGGCCAAAGCTGTATTCACTGGGCCAAACCGGCCAGAGCCTTTTTCATTTTTAATTTATTGTTGACACTATTAGAGATGTCTTCCATTCCCCCACCCTTTACCCACCTCCACCCAGCCCCCCACCCCCCACCATCACCACACTGTTGTCGGTGTTCATGGGCTATGCAGATGTGTTCTTTGGCCACTCTCTTCTTTCATCCAGTCCTCCTTCCCCCTTCATTCTGGCCTCCGTCAGTCCGCCCCATGTTGCCATGCCTCTGGTTCTGTTTTGTCCATCAGTTTATTTTGTTCATTAGTTTCCACTTGTAAGTGAGATCACATGGCATTTGTCTTACTCTGACTGGCTTATTTTGCTTTGCATAATGATCTCCAGGTCCATTATGCTGTCTTTTTCAATCTCATAAAACCAAACAGAAGCCAAGGCCCCAAAGAGATGTCCTGCAGGACTTACTCTTCCCGTTAGCCTTGTTGTTGTGCACAAGAAAAAGGAATGGTGTGGTGTGCATCAACAGTCTTGCAACAAATTGTTCAACATTCTTAGGAAAAGATATATAATTTCACCATTTTATCAAGTGTGGTTATTGTAAATGTAACAGTTGCTGTATAAAAATAGCAGATGCTATTATGTTTTCTCCAGCAGAAAAACAATAAAGAAAAACTACACAGTCTAATTTTACATTTGAAGTAAAGGCTAATCACAGTAGCCTATAAAGTTATTCTCTGGAAAGTTGTTCTGTGAAACAAATGTTACTGATTTTAATTATAGTACATGTATGCACAATTTCACATTTAACGCTGAAACGGGAAATTAAAGAATTCAATCACATTGGCCGTAAGTCAATTCAGAATGAAAAATGCTTCTCACTCTAGAGTTTAAGCAATGAACACAGCTTTAACGTTCTGTCTTTGAATTCAGTTTACCCATCATGTTTCTTATCATTTGAAAGGTTCAATTTTTAAGACAAGTTATGTCTTATATACAGTTACCTGCTCCCCACCCAGGAAACAATGCTGCTCTAAAAACATAACATTTTCAGAGGGTCAAACACAAGGCAATAAGAAGAAAGAAACTCTCCAGAGATGTCTTTTGAGGATGTTTAGGGAAATTTCAGTTTCTCAGCAGCTCCATCTCCTCACTTGTAATGCAGAGTGCATCGACTATAATCCCTTTCTCTTTGGTAGGCACTGCAGAAAGCACTTCTGCTTAGCATTCTTTAGCAATAGATTGATTAGGAGACCTGCTCATATTAATGATCTAAAATAAAATAGAATAGAAATATAATTGAGTTAATTAAGTATTTCAATGGTCAAGTCTTTCATACTTGATATTCATTGGTATACATACTGGCCTATGGAGAAATGGTAGGAAAACATAGCACCTCCTTGCAGAGAAACACTTAATTACTCTATACTGCTTTTGGGAGGAAGTGCAGGCTCCTTCCAGTGCTATTAAGGGTCCTCCATTACTCAGATCTAACTTGCCCTCTGAGTGGTCTGCACCCCCATAGCTGGCAGTCTAGTACCAGGGACTGGACAGGAGGTGTCTGGAGTGTGACTAGTGGAGCACAGCCTCAAGGGTCTTTTCTTCTGTTTTGTTTGTTTGCTTTTCAGAGTAGAGGCTGAACTCAGGACAGGGGAGGTATTGGAGCAGCCTTCCTGAGAAGGCTCTGGTGTGATGACCCCAGGATAAATGGATGAAAAAAATGAAGGTATCCATAAGATAGGATGTAATGTATATCCTAAACCAGTGGTTGGCAAATCATGGCTCCCGAGCCACATGCAGCTCTTTGGCCCCTTGAGTGTGGCTCTTCCACAAAATACCACATGCGGGCATGCACATACAGTGCAATTGAAACTTCATGGCCCATGCGCAGAAGTCGGTTTTCGGCCTGGGCAAGTCTATTTTGAAGAAGTGGCGTTAGAAGAAGTGGGGGCTGTCAGGTGATGGAAGATGGGGCACAGGCGGCCACGGGATACACAGTGTCAGGGGAGGTGCGCGAGATTCATGCTCCAGTTGAGTGAGCCGGTCAGTCAGCAGTCTCATTGTGCAGTGGTTAGTGCTAGTCGTGTCCGCAAATCGCGCGTGGATGACAAAAGATAGACGAAACAAGTATACCAGATGAGTGTGATTGGGAGAGTTGGAAGGGGTCGACCTCAGCGAATGTACCTCAATCAGATTGAGGACGTTTTTAGCAAAGGCCAGCTTAGGAGTACCCTAATTAAGTTAATAACGATGTACCTACCTATATAGTTTAAGTTTAAAAAATTTGGCACTCAAAAGAAATTTCAATCGTTGTACTGTTGATTTTTGGCTCTATTGACTAATGAGTTTGCCGACCACTGTCCTAACCTGACCTAATAGATTATATAATAACTGAGAGTATATCTCATTTTACCTTTATTTTTAAATTCCTCAAAATACTCTGTATCCTGATAAATAATTATTGGATTGATAAATAAGTGAATTAACATTTTCAATGTGAAAGAAAAACTGGGACCCAGAAAACTAACGAATTGTCCATGGAAATTTAACGAATGGTGGAAGAGATTGTGCTCTGAATCATAGCCTACAACACTATATTAGGTGATGTGTTTTCTTCTTTCTTTTCATATCTTCATTCTCTTTTTTTTATATCAAACAATTTTCATATGCTTGTCCTCATGGTATAAACTGCTATAATTTCACAGTACAATGCTCAACACCTGCTTTCTATTAAACTATGCACATTAGCATATTTTTCTCTGCCAAATGAGTCACAAGTGATTAGTAAAAAGTTAGGGAAATAATCTTTGTGGATAAAGGGACCAAAGCGTAAATTCTCCCTCTTTGCACTCAATGATAAGTCCTGAAACATTTCGTATTCTAGATGCAAACTCATAAAAGAAAAGACCATGTAAACTAACTTCTCCTACACAAAAACAGAAGACAGTGAAAGAGTGGAATGCAGCTTGATAACCTAGAGGAGTACCTTTCTAGTGAGGTAACATATAAGACTTGTACTGGAGCTTTTGGGATTTAGGGATTTGGTCCTCTCAAGTATATTTCTTACACTTTAGATCAGAGGTTTCCAAACTTTCTCTGTTCAAGGTGGCCTTCATATCTCAGCTACTTTTTCAGAGAGACCCTAATCCAAAAGAAATAGCTAAAAGTCCTATTTATTAAGCACTTAGGTCAAAGCAACTCAATGCATATTTATGTCCTAGCAAATTAACAGTCTTTGAATATATATATATATATAAATTTAGAAAAAATAAACCTCAAAATTAGATTGGCTAAAGTCATATTCATTTCCTGTTTCTGTTTAATTTTTATGCAGGTACTTGTTTATTCTCATAGTAACCAACAAAACTTGGTTTGAAAAGCTATGATATAATTGAAGTGTAGATGATCTAATGCAGACACCATATTAGTTAGAGGAAGTAGTTCACTCAGTGTCATCAAATGTCTGATATCACTGTGCTTTCCAGGAAAATATAACATATCCTTTGGCACCCCTATGACTTCACCATGATGGCCTGGGGAAGCTTATTTCACATCTTGGGAAACATAAATTTAGATTTTTGCAGAATTTCCTGTAGAAATAAAACTAAATGTTCTCAACTTCCCTGGAGATAGGAGAACATTCTAAACTAATGAAGCCCATGCATAATTTTCTCATATGGCAAACACCAGATCGTCAGGTGATGTGGAGTACAGGTCTCCAGCCAGAAAGTGGAAGAAATGTGTGGGGTTTTTAAAAATTTGTTTTAATGTTGTCAGTAACTCACTGTGAATATTTTGGGAAAGTTGTTGGTACTTTTATACCTCAATTTTTATTTTCCATTGATAAGACAGAGAAAACTATTTCTGCTTACCATCAGACAAAATCATGTCTTAGTGTTACCTGAAGAATCCATGTGAATGTACTCTAACATAAAGGACAGGCTACACAAACAATGTTATTATGAACATTAATAAATTGATTTAATCAAATAATTGTAAACTGTAAAATGACCCATTTATCTAAGTAACTTTCCATTGTGGTTTCTCATCCTGACTCTATTTATTTTACTGGTATATGCTAAAAATAAATTACTGTGTATCATAATAAAAATCCTTCTTCCACTCCGATCTTATCCAAGTGCTCTAAAGAATTTTAGAACTGATTTTATTTACTTAAAAACAAAATTTTAATTAAATAAATTTGATAATAGCTACATGTTCATTCTAAAATTTCAAATACTAATGAATGGCCGAAACCGGTTTGGCTCAGTGGATAGAGCGTCGGCCTGCAGTCTGAGGTGTCGCAGGTTCGATTCCGGTCAAGGGCATGTACCTTGGTTGCGGGCACATCCCCAGCAGGAGATGTGCAGGAGGCAGCTGGTCGATGTTTCTCTCTCATTGATATTTCTAATTCTCTATCTCTCTCCCTTCCTCTCTGTAAAAAAATCAATAAAATATACTTAAAATATCCTAATGAATGCAAGTTCTCCCCTCATGTCTCTGCCTATTTCCACTACTAGTCACATGACTAATAACCACTGTTAACAATTTAATGCATATCCTTCCAGATTTCTAATGTACTACAGTAAATATTGTATTAGTGTTCTTGATAAAAACAGAATCAATACAACAGGTAGATAGATATATGATAGATGCTAGATAGATAGATGATAGATAGATAGATAGATAGATAGATAGATAGATAGATAGGAGATAAAGATTTATTATGGGCATTGGGTCACATGATTATGGAGGCTGAGAAGCACAAGCTGTGCCCCCTGCAAGCTAAACAACCAGGAAAGCCAGTGGTACAAGCCAGTCCAAGGCAAAGGCCTGGGAACTGTGGGGCCACTGGTATAAATGCCAGTGTGAAGGCTGGATAACTGGAAGCTCTGGTGTGTAAGGGAGGGAGGAGATGGATGTCCCAGCTCAGAAAAAGAGAAAGAATTCAGCCTTCCTAGCCTTTTGCTCTTTTCCAGGCTTCAGCAGATTGGAGGATGCTTTACCACAAGGGCCAGGTGGGTCTTCTTCACTCAGGCTGTTGGTACAAGTGCTCTGTCTTCTTCCTCAGTCTAACTTGGTCATCTCCCCGTGAACTTAATCTCACAGTTGGTAGAGGGCTCTCAGGGGTCACCCTGGCCAACCCCCTGTTCAACAAACCGAAGTGGAAACCAGGTCTCAGAGGAGGGAAGGGACCTTAACAGACACACCCAGGAATAATGATTTACCAGCTACCTGGGCACCCATTAACCATCACAAATATGTATGAATATTTAGAATGATATAGTCATTTTTGTGCTCTATATAAAAATATTAAGTTGTAAATATGGAATTGAGATTTTTTTCATTTAACCATGTGGGACAAATCATTTTTATCAGTAGATATAAGCTTGCTTCATTTTCTTTAAATCTACTGTTTAATAGGCTATTTTATTTTGTGCTGTGTATCTTTCATACACTCTCCAGACCCAGCCTCCATTCTCCTCCACCTGCTCTGTGCCCTGGGAACCGGAACTGGAAAGACTGCAAAGAACTCTTGGTGTCCAACACTCTCCTTGCCCTCTGTCTTCTGGTTGCTCACCCGGTTCTGGCCCTGCAGACATTGGAAGTGAGCTAATTAAATGTTTGACCAAATATAGTAAGCTCCGTTTTAAGTTGATAATTTGGTAGGGCCCACGAATGATGCTGTAAATATCCTTGGCAGAATAAAGGCTCCCCGCCCTGCTAGGTAATGGAGTGAGAGCCATTGGCGAAATATTCAGAAAGGAGAAAGCAAAACAGGGCATTTATTCTCAACCTTCCTTCATCCTTCATCTCCTTAAATTCGTTTGCCATCCTTCTCTGCCAAAGATTAGACCTCTTGTCAGGTGGCACGGGTTTCTGATTATGGCTCCAACAGCTGCCCTTTCAGGCCCAGGATACTAGGAGTTTTTCACTGTTATTAACCCCAGGGTACTGTGCCACCTTGATGCTTCTCCAAAAATTGTACCCATACCATTGTAAATAGTGCCTTTATTAAAATATGCTCAGGTACCCATATTTTGAGTGTGTTACCTGTTTCCTTTTAAGTGTTTACTGATTAATGTACTTGACCTAAACTTTACTTATGCATTTATAGTTGCTTCTAATGTTTAATATTTTATAAAAAGATAAAATAAACATTCTTAAACATCCTTCTCTATACATAATGTGAATATTTTTTTCATGGCTGATAATTAGAAGCCTGGTTTTGAGGTCAGTAGTTACAATTTAAATATTGATACATATTGTTGAAACTCATCCAGGACATGAAGGATCAGTGAATTCTTTCCCCCAAAGTGAATGACTATCACTTAATTTTATACATATGTCTTAAAATGAATGAAATCATTTTATTGCTTCAATTTCTGTTTCACTGGTTATAATTAAAGCAAAAGTCTTGCAATATGTTTATTGGCTATTTATACTTCTTTTCTGAATTCATTCAAATTTTCTATCATTGTCATGAAAACAGAGAATGACAGCTGAAGTGATAGGAGAAACATTTGGAGCAGAATGGAATCATTCAAGCCAGCCAATTCGAGCCAATTCACTAACTTACTGCAGACACATGACCAGCCCCTGTGTCAGCAATATTGACTCACATCAACAAAATCTTCTAGACGGTTTGTAGACTTGTTCAGGGACAAAAAAGGAAAAAAGAAAAAAAATATGGTTGTTATTTTAAACCCTAAGATTTGGATAATTTATTAAGCAAGAATAAGTAACCGATACAATCACCTGAACCACTTGTAAAACATTACTTTCTTGTTTTTAAAACCTAAAACCTAGTGCATCCCATTCCCCAGAGAACACTGTTTCTCCTGTAAGATTCTCACATGGTGCTGTTTCACTTTCCTTCATTCTCATGTTACTGGGTCTGGAGATGGGATTTGGTGTCCTCCTCACATCGGATCCATTGTCTCCCCTTTTCCGTCAAAACACTTAGCTTTGATCATGTTTCTTCCTCATCTCCAGGTTCAACCAGATTTAAATTTAATGTCACCCCTCCTTTTTATCACTATCCATAGACATTAGATTTCTTCTCCCACCCCATAAAGTTTTACCTCCCAGTGTACTGTCACTCTTTTCAACATTCCTACTTTTATAACTCTTGATTATTTAAACACTGATACAGATAACTCGCCCAAAACCCCCAGTTACACACTAGATCTTAACATTAAAAATTCATGCAAAGCTTCCATAATCTCAGTTTCCAGGAGGCTACTCTCTAATTACTTTTTCTTCTCCCAGTCCGCATACTCTAAAATCCCAACACCTGTGACCAGAACCTGAAATGTATTCATCCCCTGACTTGTCATTGTTTCTCCTTCATTTTATAGCTTCTTTTCTGTCTTCACCTAGCGTAAGGTTCATGGTAAGCCATTATAATTAATCTCTTGCTTATATTTTCAACTCCCTTACCCCCTTAGCATTATTGTACTCACTGGTAATGCACAACCCTGGTGCCCTCTCTGCCCGCCTCTCACCTGAATCTGCCCGCTGGAATACAGCAGTGAAACAGTTATGATCATCGTCACTGTTTGCACTAAGAATCATTTTTGTAGCTTGTAGGTGCCTCTTCTGCTCCTTGGCAATCATTCTATTTCCCCTTTGTCTGTTCCCTCTGCCACTCTTCAGATGATCATGCCAATACTGCGCTGCCTCCTCAGACATCTACCATCTGCATTCCCTTTGGCTGAAGAAATGGTCTCAAAGGAGAACTTCCTCAAGCTGCTGCCATTGCTTCCACCTAATGGTATTTGCGGTGACGTATATCTTTCTGTTTCACTACAAATAAACTGTCCACACTGCTAGCCAAAAGCAACACTTCAGGTGTGCAGTAATTTCTCTCCTCGCTGGTTTCTGCAGTCCATCACTCCGTCAATCGTCGCTACTCTTTCACTGATTTCCTTTAGGCAGGGGCACGATATTTTACATCCTTCTTCAAATCTGCTGCTTTTCCTCCCATCTTAAACCAAACCCAAACAAACCCAAACAAACAAACAAACAAATCTTCATATCCTGCTTCCCATTTTTAATATACAAACTTTAAAAACAAACAAGCAAGCAATAAAACTCCTGCGAAGCCTTGTCTCAACACATATATTCTAATTTTTCTCTTCATATTATTCCCTGAGCCCACTGCGGTCGGGCCTATTGCTTCTATCACGCTACCAAAATAACTCGTACATTGACACTGAGTTATTAAACACAACAGTCAATTCTCAGTCTTCACTTTGCTTGATTTATCTGCAGCATTTGTCGAGAGAGACATGCTTGGAACACGTTTTCAACTTGTATTCCAGGCTATCAGCACTCTCCTGGATCCCCTTGTGCATGCTAACCTTTCATATTTATTTTTTTAACTGTTGTCTCTCATTTCCTACTCTAATATTGGAGTTACCGACAGCTAGCCCAGTCCTTGGATTTCTTGTTTGTTTGTTTTTATTTGCAATATACACTTACCAAATATCATAGAGTTACATATTTTTGAATGCAGTTTCTACACAAAGACTTTAAAATTTATATCTCCAAACTGGATTTCACCCTGACCCAAAGACATATATAATCAACTTTCTACCTGACATCTATACTTGGTTTTTGACCAAGTAACTCAAACAAACATGCCCCAAACTGATTTCTCAGATCCATCATTACCATCTGTTCTTTCTATGCTCTTTGCAATCTCAGTTTCAGGCAACTCCATTATTTTTTTCATAACCCTATGAAATTGCTTCTGTTACACGCTTTCTTTCTAGAGGCTAAAGCACACCTGGTATAACATGAGTTTTTAATGTAATAGATGGAATAAATGAATGCACTTTTTAAAAGGATTACAGATTTTATTAGTTATAAAGATAGCTATTTGTCCTCTTAAATGCATTAATTAATAAATATTCCATTTTCTCAAGCATTGATATAATACATCTTGTTGATGTATATATAGATAGATATATCTATATATCTATATCTATATCTATATCTATATCTATATCTATATCTATATCTATATCTATATCTATCTATACACACACACACACACACACACACACACACACATACACACACACTAGGGGCCCAGTGCACAAATTCATGCACCTTGAAAGGAACAATGGTCCACAAGGCTGCAGTGGGCACAGGGGCAGGTCTCAGCCCATCCTCTGTGCCCCCGCCTGGTCCCTCCCGCCACGACACATGGTCCCCTGTCTGCTGGCAGCCCCACTCCTGCCACCGCCACTTCCACATGCTGATGGCGCTGGCCCCACTTACACCCAGTGACAGTGCGGAGTGGTTGGGGCAGGCTCCAGCAGAGGGTGCGAGCAGGGCCAGGGCCATCAGTGGGTGCGAGCTGCAGCTGCTTCCCCGACTGCCCCTCAGGAGCAGAGAGAGGTGGAGAAGCCCTCAGGGACAATTGGGGCCAGCAGCCACTGCTCGCACCCACTGACAGCATTGAGAGATCTGGACTGGCGCCAGGAGCCAACAGCAGGTGCAAGCAAGGCCATCGCCGGCAGCGAGTATGAAAGGTGGCTGCTGGTCCTGGTCGCCCCTCAGGAGCAGGGGTAGCTGAAGAAGCCCTGAGGGGTGATTGGGGCCAGCAGGCGCCGCTCGCACCCATTGATGGCACCAAGCGATCAGTGCTGGCTCTGGGCACCGGCAGCGGGGGTGAGTGGCAGCTCTGGTACCCACAGCGGGTGCGAGCGGGGCCAAGGCTGGCAGCAGGTGTGAGCGCCTGGTGGGACCACAGCGTGCGGGAGCAAAGAGTTTTCTGTAACCACCAGAGGCTCACCCCAATGACAGTGACTGGAACCCCAATTTGGTCTGGCACCCCAGCTCACCTGCTCCACCATCCCTCTGGGGCCAATACCCGCCATGTTCCACATTCTGCCCCCTTCTCCCAATGCTCACCATGTTCCATGTGTGCCCCCTGGCGGTCAGTGCACATCATAGTGACTGGTTGTTCAGTTGTTCTGCCGTTTGGTCTATTTGCATATTATGGTGATTTTATATATATATATATATTTGCATTTGCTTTGTTTTATTTTCTCTGCTTCATAAAAAAGTTACATGGCTAGGAAAAAGTAAGTATAGAATTGTTCATATGGAAAATTATACAGTAATCAATAAGTAATAATACAAGAATAAACTGTTTCACATACTCACAACTAAACCTACTTTTGCCCTACCCTGTACTATTGCTTTTTGATGAATTTATGTAGTCTTTTAGTTCCATTTTTTAATGATTTATAAATTTGAAAACATTAATATTTTCAAATAGTTGCACTTGAAATTTTAACATGTGTATTTTCGCTGTGATATTTATATGCAATGTCATGTTAATCATTGCCTTTATAAATATTTTTAATATATTTTTATTGATTTCAGAGAGGAATGGAGAGAGAGATAGAAACATCAATGATGAGAGAGGATCATTGATTGGCTGCCTCCTGCATGCCCCACACTGGGGATTGAACCCACAACTTGACATCATGGTTTAGAGCTCAATGCTCAACCACTGAGACATGCATATAAATCAAGAATCTTAGCACTTCCATCTTCTACTGTTTTTTACATCAGTGGGCTAAAAACCTATTCTATATTGGAATCATTAATAAATTAAATTTACTTTAAAATTAAAGTTGTTATTTTCCCCTTTATAAACCACTCTTATTTAAGACCAATTGTAAATTATATTAGTTTTATTATTCTTCACTATTTCTTCTACAATCACTTTCTTTAAGTCATTGACTCAATTACTGAGTCACAGTGGTTAGGCTACCTTGCCTATTTTCATACCAGTTTTCCAGTATTACTCAAGTGATTTAGGTACTGAACAAGTTAGAATGATTAATTGCAAACAATACTGCACTGCAAGAAATAGTAGTTAACTCAAAATCTCACTTATTCAAAAAGAATTTAATTCACTCAAAGCCACACATTGGCAGCAACAATATTTTTCAAAAATAACTTGTGTTACAACACAAGTCAAAAAGAATCATTATCTTTGGACAAAATAAAGATCTTGTGGTCTCTAAGAAAACATATTTGTTATGCAAATACTTTTATTTACATTAGAAATATTTGCTTATCTAGGTAGTGTATAACAGTACTCAAAATTGCTATGAAAATAACGAATGTAGCAATTTATAACACTGAAACTAAATAAATTTATAACACTGTGAATTAAATAAACAGAAACAGATGATGAGCAAAGATTTAAGTGAAGACAACCTTGATCAACATGTCATTTTGTTAGTGACAATCCCAGAATGTCAGACTACCAGACCACAATGCATTCAACCATTTATGTTGTGATTATGATGCATTTATATGCAAGGAAAACTTAGAGCTCCCACAGTCAAAGATATTTGACTTCACAGTAATTATTATGTCCCTATCAAATGGTAAGACACAATCCCAAGAGTCTATTTAAGTATTAAATGGTTGAATTAGTCAGTTCAAGTGAAGACAAGAAAATGTGTGAGAACTTAAAAATAGATTACCATGGGGGAAAAATTTGCCCAAAGTAGCCAGTATATAAATGTTTATAATTTTCTGTTCAGGAAATAGCATGTGGGGTGTGTGTGTGTGTGTGTCTAGTAAAATTATAAAGTAGTTAAGAAAATCCATTTTCGCCGAACCGGTTTGGCTCAGTGGATAGAGCGTTGGCCTGCGGACTCAAGGGTCCCAGGTTTGATTCCGGTCAAGGGCATGTACCTTGGTTGCGGGCACATCCCTACTGGGGGTCGTGCAGGAGGCAGCTGGTAGATCTCTCTCATCAATGTTTCTAACTCTCTTTCCCTCTCCTTTCTTCTCTGTAAAAAATCAATAAAATATTAAAAAAATGAAAAAAAACAAAATCCATTTTCAATTACTGTTAAACAATACCTTTGCAATCAGAGTCAACCAAAACATGATCAGATATGAGATTCAAAATCATGTATAACATACAAATTCAATTTTATTCCATTTAAAGTAACAATTTATTTGATGAAAGATTCTTATGGACCTGGAAATATAGGACATGTTATCAAATAGTGCAGATTTAGTCTTTGTGACAAAGAGACAAAAAATGAATACAATAGTATTCCTTTGGCATTGGCTGTAATTAAAGGTGAAGATGTCAATAAGGGATAGCAAATACAGAAATATTAGAAACTATTAAGAATGGGAAATAGTCATCACTTTAAGTGGATATTGCAAAGTGAAAGAAAGCTTGTAGAAATGAAAAGATTTCCACATTCTCTTATATGTGATTCTGAATTTCAATGTCAGAAAACAAAGATTGTTTTCCATAATCTGAAGATATGATGATCTGCATCCGCCAGTCCTAGGAATGTAACTTAAGTACTGTGTATCTTCCTAATTCTGAGAAATTTTGAAATCTAAACTATATCTTGTCTCAAATGTTTTAGAAAGGGATGGTAAATCTATATCTGCGTAGTTAAGGAGGTAAGTTATCTAAAGCCAACGTTGTGTCAGCTTAAATCAAAATAACATGCCATTTTGAAATATTAAAAATACAACTATACTTATTTATTCTGCATTTATATATTTGACTATGTATTTTTAAAACAATTATTTCAACATTGTTGCCATTTTCTTTTGTTTTTCAGGGGATTTGAAGGGGACTACTTTGAGAACCTGAGTAATATTGATTTAATTGGTTATAGTGGTGACTAATTTTAGTCTTGAAAAAGTAGATAGAAATTGGAAAAACAGCTAAAAGATGACATTTCAATGAATATAAAAGTTACCAATTTGAATGGATGTTTTTGGAGTTTAAAATTTATATTGGTCTGTAAAATATGCTGTTGGTATTTTAATGGGGATTTCATTGAATCTATAGATTTCTTTGGGTAGCATAGATATTTTAATGATGTTGATTCTACCATGAACATGATATATTCTTCCACTTATTTATATCTTGTTCTATCTCTTTTTTCAATGACCTATAGTTTTCTGAGTACAGGTAATTCACCTTCTTAGATAAGTTTATTCCTAGGTATCTTAAATGTTTTTGTTGCAATGTTAAATGGGATTGTTTTCAGTTTCTCTTTCTGTAAGTTCATTACTGGTGTATAAAAATGCCATAGATGTCTAGAACAAACTCTCCAAAATTTATGTGGAATAGAAAAAGACCCCGAATATCTGCAGCAATCCTGAAAAAAAGAATAACAAAGTTAGAGGGATCCCAATACGAGACATCAAGTTATATTTCAAAGCCATTCTTCTCAAAACAGCCTGGTACTGGTGCAAGAACAGACAAATAGACCAATGGAACAGAACAGAGAATCCAGAAATTGACCCAAGCCATTACACTCAAATAATTTTTGAAAAAAGAGACAAGAGCATACAATGGAGTCAAGACAGTCTCTACAATAAATGATGTTGGAAAATTGGACAGATACATGCAAAAAAAATGAAACTAGACCACCAACTTACACCATACACAAAAATAAACTCAAAATGGATAAAGGACTTAAACATAAGGTGGGAAACCATAAAAATCTTAGAACAATCCATAGGCAGAAAAATACCAGATATAGTTCATAGAAATATGTTTACCGACACATCTCCTATGACAATGAAAACTAAGAAGAAAATTAACAAATGGGACTATATCAAAATAAAAAAGCTTCTGCACAGCAAAATAAACCATCAACAAAATAACAAGAAAGCCCACTGCATGGGAGAACATATCTGCCAATGTGACATCTGATATGGGTTTGATCTTCAAAATTTATAGGGAACTCATACAACTTAACAAAAGGAAGATACACAATCTAATCAAAAGATGGGCAAAGGACTTAAATAGACAATTTTCAAAAGTGGACATATAGAAGGCCAAAAGACATATGAAAAGGTGTTTAAAGTCACTGATCATCTGAGAGATGTAAATCAAAATGACAATAAGGTACCATCTCACACGTGTCAGAATGGCTATCATCAACAAATCAACAGACAACAAGTGCTGGTGAGGATGTGGAGAAAAGGGAACCCTGGTACACTGCTGGTGGGAATGCAGACTGGGGCAGCCTCTATGGGAAACAGTATGGAATTTCCTCAAAAAACTAAAAAGGGAACTCCCATTTGACCCAATGATCCCACTTCTAGGACTATATCCCAAGAAATCAGAAACACCAATCAGAAAGGATATATGCACCCCTATGTTCATAGCAGTATAATTTATAATAGCTAAGATTTGGAAACAGCCTAAGTGCCCATCATCAGATGAGTGGATTAGAAAAGAGTGGTACATCTACACAATGGAATACTACGCTGCTGTAAAAAAGAAAGAACTCTTACCATTTACAATAGCATGGATGGACCTGAAGAGCATTATGCAAAGCAAAATAAGTCAGTCGGAGAAAGATAAATATCACACGATCTCACTTATTTGTGGAATATAATGAACAACATAAACTGGTGAACAAAAATAGATCCAGAAACATATAAGCATCAAACATACTGTCAAACCTCAGAGGGAAGGCAGGGGAGGATGGACAGTGGAGTGGGGAGTAAGTTGGGAGGAAAGAGATCAACCAAATAACTGGTATGCATTTAAGCATAACCAATGGACTCAGGGGTGAAAGCCAGGGCTGAGTGGGTGGGGTCAGGCTGAGAGAGGACAACGGAAAAAGGGGACATATGTAATAGTAATATTCTCAATAATGAAGAATAAATAAATAAATAAATAAATAAATAATAAAGTGATTAATCATAGGTACAAAAAAAGTTAAATAAATGATACTGGACTAATTTATTTACTATTTAAAACATTTTAATATAAGAGTTATAACAATGCAAAAGTTTTTCCAAAATATTTAATTTCTGACTATTGAACTTTTTCAATTAATCATATCAAAGTCAGTCATTTTGTTGTAAGCAGTCACTGATGTATGTTTAATACTTGATTTTTCTAACTTGAAAGTTATAACCTACATTTGCCAATATTGAGTAAGGATACACAACTTGTTGTTTTTTTTAAATTTTATTTTGAAAATGACTATTTGCTGACCATTCTTCTCCACGTCAATCTCAATGACTCCCCATACAAATACATAAAATTACAGAACTAATACTTTATCTTTCATACATGCAGGAATATATGTAAATACTTGTATGTGAACTAACCTATGTCAATTTGTTCAGCAATTATCAGGTTCATTTGGTAAACATCTGTATTCCCTAATGATTATATGCAAGAGGGACCTACATACTCTGTTACCTACAACCCTACTACCAATTATAAGTTAGAATAAAAGAAAGTTTTATAGCACGTTTTTTAAAATTTCCAAATATTTATTGACAAAAAGGCACAAAAATAGCTATGGCATCTGTTCTTGAAAGCTCAGGAAAGCCTCACTATCCTCTGGCATCTCAATCAGCATGTCGCATGAAAGGTCCACTTGTCGTAGGTACAGCATTTTGACAGCACAATGAGCCAATCTTCTAAGTGACTCAGGTAACAGAGTCCCAGGTAAAACTGGAAGACACAAGAGTGCACTAGACTGACAGCACTGACTTGAATCGATTAGACTTATGAAGTTGATGAAATTGTATATCTTACCTCTGTAGACATAGTATGTGTTAGTTCTAGAACTGTATCTCTTGAATATCACTACTTTCAATAATTAAAATTAAATTTCACAAATTGAATCTTTAATTTTCATTGTCTCAAGTGCTCATATAATCACTTCTGAAGTGTGGACTCTTGATCATGATATGTCAAATGATTATATCTTCATCTTAAGTCTAGAAAAGTGATTTTTAAGCAAAGGCTATACTACCCTCTTAGGATGCATTTGGAAATGTATCATAAAGTTTTCGGATTACAAAATGACTTGGGAGACATTTTTGTGTGGAGGGCCAGGAACATTTTAGCACTGGACATAAAGAAAGAGAGAGGGGAGAGAGAGAGAGAGAGAGAGAGAGAGAGAGAGAGAGAGAGAGAGAGAGAGAAAAGAAGAAGAAGAAGAAGAAGAAGAAGAAGAAGAAGAAGAAGAAGAAGAAGAAGAAGAAGAAGAAGAAGAAGAAGAAGAAGAAGAAGAATTTGTAAAATTATGCTTTCTTTAGTTATTGGTTTATATATTGACTGCATTACATTCTTTCTATTTACTCTCTCTGGGATTAAAATTATACAGATTGAAGATTCCCTAATTCCATTAGGAAGACTTCCTTCCTGTACTCTACCTCCTTGACTTTAATCTATGTAATTTATTCTTATTTATGTTCTCATATATTATTGCTCTCTTCAGCAGTGTTTAGCCTTTTGAATGTTTATTTAAATTTATGTTTATTATTTTAGTAGTTCCATTTGCTTATATCTTTCTGATTAATTTATATGTGAAATATCTTTGCCCATCTTTGTGATTGTATCCCTTGTTTCTTTATTTTTTTCTTATTTGGATAGTTCTAATACCTTTAGTCTTTGATAGTCTAAATGAGTTTTGGTTTTTTGCTTGTTTTTTTGTATACTCAAGATCTTTGTGCTTTAATTTTTTTTGCAGTATTTATTTTTAATTTTGAGACTTTAAAATCCTAAATTAGATATTGGTTAGTATTCCTGCAGATAAGATTTGCTCTAACTTTCTTTTAAAAGGAAAAGAGGGGAGAGGACTTAGGAGGGTTAAGGGGGTGGCACTTAACCACATCGGCTCTCTTATATAGTCTGAGTTCTGTTGGAAGAGCTTCCTTCCCTCAGTTTGTCAAGGATCAGTACTGCTAAGAACATCTATTCTCAGGCTAAATTCTTTCTTACAGGTTATCCAATGTGTGAGCATTGCCTTATTATTTTATTGGAGGAGAGCCCTTGCCATGTTTCTCAACATTGTTCCAAAGGATCAGTTTTACACAAAGAATCTTATGTGTGATATACTAGTTATTGTTCTACACTGTCAGAAACTCTTAGAGGGTATAGCTAGCCATGATGCTAGTAGAAATAAGAAATTTAAGCTCCTCCTTTCTATAATACCCAATTCTGCAATTTTTTCTGAGTACCCAAATGACTGAAATTATTTTTGCTATAATCTTAAGAATTCTGTTATACTAATAAGTATTATTATACTACCTCATAAATTACAGTTTGAAAAGCAAGTATATTCGCTTATTTTAAATAGAAAAAAAATAGTGAAAATAGGAGGTCTCCGAGTATTTTTAATGGGTTTTTTAAATTAAGAAAACATTAGTCATAAAGGAAATTCCATCTGAAGTACAGGCACAGACATTATAAAGAAGTACTATGCGAATTCTGATATTGTTTCTCAGAACATTCAGAGTTTAAACTGTGTTTATACATTTAATCTTTAAGAAGACATTATATCTCCTATATGTTGATTTAGTTTCTATATGTAATATTTACAACATTTTTTTACTCTTGAGAATATCTTTAGGATAATAATTGTATACTACAATTCACTATTTCATGGTGAACATGAACAATTTTTCCCATCTCATACTCTACAACATGTTGTGTTTCCTATATTTATACTTTAATTAATATGTACAGCATAAAGGATTTTGTTTTCATATTTCTACTACTACATTCATATGTGTCTCTTTTAATATTATTTTCACATGAGTAAAACTTCTCACTGATATTTTAAGATTAAAGTGGAC
This sequence comes from Myotis lucifugus, assembly GCF_000147115.1. Lineage (NCBI taxonomy): Eukaryota > Metazoa > Chordata > Mammalia > Chiroptera > Vespertilionidae > Myotis > Myotis lucifugus. The sequence continues at coordinate 166,405 of NW_005871418.1, read as the reverse complement.
AAAAGCAGCAATTTAATACAGGTTTTCCTAAAATTCACTTTATCTTCATCAACAGAATGACAATGGGAAATGAAAAGAAGGTGAACTTTTTGTTCCAAAACCTGATGGCAATTATAAATCAACAAAGTTGATGAGAATATTTACATTTATCTAATTAAAGATTCTTCACTCACCTTTACTGGTAAATACAAAACATTGTGGTAGAGTAATAGCAACCAATAGGGCATATTGTATTTTTAATTAGAAATATATCTGCTTATTAAAACCAGTACATAATAAATTTGAACATCTAATATTTCCATTTTAAAGGACATTTTCACTTATACATCATAACCTTGAAGTAAATATCAAAAGTCTCTTCATTTCACATGCCATGAGCAAAATAACAGGGGTTAATGTTATGTTGGAGTTGGCTTGAAAAAAGTTTTCATACCTTATCTCATATAATACACATAGCAACCCATAATCAGTGTTAACTTTTATTAACATACTTGTAATTTTATCACTAACATATTTTTCTATAAAACAGAGGTACAAAAATATAGAGATCTAAGAATGTCACCAAAATAAATGGACTGCAACATATTGAATAATGCATGGTGCATTTAAAATTGTTTGTAATTATTTCTCCTCTTTTTGGTTTGCTAGTGGATTTATTGGGGAATAATAATTTAATAAATAAATAATAATCATAATCTCTACCTCAATTTACTAGCCTCCCACTCACTTTAACTAGTAAATCATTTCATCTTGTTTCTTAGCTCAAGATATCACTCCCCTAAAATACATGAAAAGTAACATGCATTATCTTAATCTAATAATTACCCTACATTTTCCATTATTTCCTTCTGGTAGAGTATTTGTTGTTATGAATGAGATGGCATGAAGAAAAATATTGGGCCCTGGCTGGTGTCACTCAGTGGTTGGAGCATCGGCCCACTCACTGAAGGGTCTCGGGTTCCATTCGAGTCAAGGGCACGTATCTGGGTTGCAGGTTCGATCAGGGTGTATGCAGGAGGCAACCAACTGATGTCTCTCTGTCACATCTATGTTTATCTATCATCTATCTATCTATCTATTATCTATCTATCTATCTATCTATCATCTATCATCATCTCTTTCTCTCCCCACACTCTCCATTCCACTACCTCTAAAAAATCAATAGAAAAATATCTTCAGGTGAGGATTAACAAAACAAAAAAAAATGGGGAAAATTTACCAACTCACCATTTAGAGATTGAAGAATAAGTGAGATAGCTAGAATATGGTCTTTTCTTTAAATGATCAATCTGATAAGGCTTCTGAAATTTAAGGCAAAAGTCCTTAGGCTTTAAGTATAGCAGCTAGAATTAGGTTATTATTTTTATTCAACAAATTTTCCTCAGTCTCAATTGTTAACTTAATATATATGTAATCTGTTAATATGTGTTAATATGTTAAAATATGTTAATATTTTTATATAGACACATCCTATCTAATAAAAGAGAAACATGCAAATTGACCATAACCCCGACACCCTTCCCATTGGCTAATCAGAAGGATATGCAAATTAACTGCCAACCAAGATGGCACCAACAGCCAGGCAGCTGAAGCGAATAGGAGGCTTGCTTGCTCCAATGATGGAGGAAGCCAAGGTTTCCAACCTGCCGCTGCTGGGCTCTGAGCTTGCAGTCTAAGAAACAATGTTGCAATTATAGAACCTAAACAAACTCCAGAAACCTGCTTTCAGCCAGCCGGGTTTCAGCCAGCAGTGTTTCAATTATAGAACCCAAACAAACCCAGTACCTGCTTTCAGCAGCCGAGGTCTCAGAGCTGGAGCCAAGCCTCAGAGCTAAAGCCGGCTCTCAGCTCCAGAGACAGCCATAGAAGGTAAAAAATCCCAGAATAAAAAAAAAAGAAAAGAAAAAAAAGGAGAGGTTGAGAGCTTTAGTCGCCCGCCAGCCTGAAAACGGCCCTCAGCCCCTCACCCAGACTGGCCAGGTACCCAGTGTGGACCCCCACCCTGAAGGGTGTGTGACCAGCTGCAAACAGTCATCATCCCCTCATCCAGGCTGGCCAGGCACCCAAGTGGGACCCCCACCCTGAAGCAAAAGATGGCGGCTAATTTGCATACTGAAGGCAGGCAGCAGCGGGCAAGGTTGTCCGTGGTCCGGGACCCGGATCTGTGACCTTGCTGGGCGGGGGCAGTGCTTGAGGCTGTGCATGGTCCAGGACAGGGTCTGTGACCCTGCTGGGCAGGGGGCAGCATGGGAGGCTGTCCACTGTCCCGGGACCTGGATCTGTGACCCTGCCGGGTGGGGGGCAGTGCTTGAGGCTGTCCACGGTCTGGGACCCAGATCCATGTCCTGGCGGGCGGGGGGCAGCGCTTGAGGCTGTCCACAGGACCAAGACATGGATCTGTGACCCTGCTGGGCGGGGGGCAGTGCTTGAGTCTGTCCGCGGTCCCAGGACCTGGTTCTGTGACCCTTCCCGGCAGGGCGGCAGCTCTCACAGGGGCGGATTGGCCGGGGTTGGGCAGGGCAGGACTCCTGGCTTCCGCCCAGCCCCAGTCACTCTGTGCAGTTGAGCAGCGCAGAGAGCCTCTGGACAGGGGAGGCAGGCCGGTGGAGGGCGGCCTGTACTCCCCACATGGCAGTGGTGACAGCTGTGAGCGTGCCAAGCGGAGCCTGCAGGCTGAGCTGAAGTAGTGCCTGCAGGCCATCAGTGCCCAGGAGTGGCTGCACAAGATTCGTCTCCTGGCCCAGAAGGTGCAGGATCGCAGGGACAGCCACCGTGGCAGGCCAGACTGACATCCTCATGGCCGCACCATGGGGGTTTGTGGATCTGCAAAGCCAGAGGCCTCTGGTGTGCACATCCCCCCCCTGGCGTGCGAACATCCCCCAACACACTGTCACCCTCCCATGCCTGCAATAGTTGCAAACCAAGGCGTGCACAAGTTTCCCCCCGCCTCTCCACAGCACTTCCATCAACCCAGCATGCCTAACACCCCCACAGGATGTGCACACATCCCCTCTGATGCACTCACATCCTTTGGAGAGTGTCTGGGTGTTCTGGGTGCTGAGAGTGGGCGCCTGTGAGATGACAGTGAGAGGGCGGAGTGGTGATGCCCTGTTCCCATGGAGGCCAGTGCAGCTACGAGATCACCTCTGGGGGGTTAATGCAGGTGCTGAGGCAGGAGCAGGTGCAGATAGACACACCTGGTGGGCACGGGTGGCCCTCGCTGAGGTGCCTTTGGTCAGCATTCAAGATCAAGAACCCAGAGACGGAGAGGAATTCCGTCCTCTAGGTGAAACAGTGGGGTAGTCGGGCGACTGTAGAGGAGGAATGTGCACTTTGGGTGCCAGCACCCATGAGCGAAGGCTGCCCTGACTGAGCCTCCCTTGCTTGGGGCCTAGAGCACTCCTGCCGGGCAGTGGGTGACAGGACGTGCTTTTCCGAATCAATGAGAGAAAATGTCGATTCTCCTGCTGCCCACGAAGGTGGAAAGTGAAGTGGGGAGACATGTGGGGAGTGAGCGAGGTTCCCTGTCTGGGGGTTCTAAATCTGCTGTTGGTTTCTTTCACTGCTGACTAGAGATATACAGGGTGTCTCCCCAAAATGTATACACACTTTGAATACCTACTAATTCCAATGGTTTTAAGCATAAGAAAGAAACAACAATGGAGCTGTTATCTGTTAAAAGTGTGGGCACAAACAGGCAGTTGGACATTCCCTGAGGGGTCTCAGATTGGAGAGGGTGCAGGCCAGACTGAGGGGCCCCTTTCCCCCCCTACCCCAGTGCACAAATTTCGTGCACCGGGCTACTAGTATAAATATAATTTGCCTTCATAATTAAGAAGGGAGGATTCAGTGGCCTTTGATATTTGACAACTTTTAGTTTTGATAGTTTGCGTTTTTCAAAGAATGAGTCTATTTCATCTCAGTTATCAATTCTCAAATTTTGGGGTCTAGAATTATTCATGTTATTTCTTTATTATTTTAATATTGCCAGTATTAATAATGATTGCCTCTCTTTCATTTATGAAATGGTTAATTTTTGTCTTTACTCTTTTTTTTGTTTTTTTTAAATATATTTTTATTGATTTCAGAGATGAAGGGAGAGGGAGAGAGAGATAGAAACATCAATGATGAGAGAGAATCATTGATCAGCTGCCTCCTGCACCACCTCTACTGAGGATTGAGCCTGCAACCCAGGCTTGTGCCCTTGACCGGAATTGAAGCCGGGACACTTCAGTCCGCAGAACAATACTCTATCCACTGAGCCAAACCAGCTAGGGCTACTCTTCTTTTCTTAATTACTCTGGCTAGAGGCTTATTAATTCTATTGATCTTTTCAAAGAACCCACTTGGTTTTCTCTATTATTTTTTTATTTTTCAATTTCATTGATTTCTGATCTAATTTTAGTTATTTATTTTATTCCTCTGGCTTTAGGCTTATAGTGTTAATTTCTGTGGTTTCTTAAGGTGAAGCTTAGATTCTTGATTTTAGATTTTATCTAATATATGATGTTAATGCTATCATAGAGAATGGGCCTTTGTTATGGATAATTCTTTGTACATATATCTCAATAATTACCTTTCCTCTCCCTGTGCCAGAGCTATGAGGGGATCTTTCTTGACTCTATTATGAGAAACTGATGGAATTTCTGGTCGTAAAATCCATGAAATTGTGGAAGGCAACTTTGGCTACAGCTCTCAGTTTCTCCTCCTCATGCTTGTTCACACAACCTCTAGCCATTCATCCAAATGACCACATAAATGTCCATTCCAGGTATGGCTCCAGGGAAGTAGATGTGGACTGTGGCTCTGGATTACCTGTCTCCAGATTTCCATATGACAATTTTCCATGAGACCTCAGTTCTGTGACTGCTTGAAGAAAAGTTATTGATGTGCAATTTGTTCAACTTTCTCTTTTTGGTAGAATGGGAGTGACAACTTCCAAGCTCTTTACATGTTAAAGCTCCTCCTACTTAATGTTGACATGTTTGTTCATTATTAACAGTACTAGTAGCCCGGTGCACAACATTTGTGTACTGGGGGTCGGGGGGTTGTCCTTCAGTCCTCCCTGTGCCCTCTCGCAGCCCAGAACCCCTCGAGGGATGTCCGCCTGTCGGCTAAGGATCCCCCAAGGGGTCCTTAATGCTGCTGTGGAGGCAGTAGAGGCTCCCACCCCCACCGCTATGCTTCTCAGCTATGAGCCCAGCTTCTGGATGAGTGGTGCTACCCCTGTGGGAGTGCACTGACCACCAGGGGGCAGCTCCTGCACTGAGCATCTGCCCCTTGATGGTCAGTGTGTGTCATAGCGACCAGTCATTCCACAGTTCAGTCTATTTGCATATTAGCCTTTTATTATATAGGATGTTTGTACGAAAATGTGTGACCTTTCAATATAGAAATTGGAAAGAAATGCCTCCTCCTATAAATAGAAGATGCTACTTAATTATCATCAATGATGCGTGGTGTTAATTGGTTAAAGATCTTGTAAGTAATTACAATCAGATACAAGTATGTATGTCTCAAGGCTTATTTCTCAGAAACTTATTTGTCTGCAGATTAAAAAAAATTTGAAATCTTCTAAAATACACTTTAAATATTTTAATTTTAAAATCAAATGTATACATACATATAGTAATAAATAATGGAGAGCTTTCCCCTGTTGGTTTTCCACTTCTATTCTATTTTTTAGTAATGACCTCAGAAAATTTTTACTATTTTTGTTGGTATTGTTGTTTTTGCTATTCGGGTGGTTATCAGGTGGACTACTCACCTTGTCCAGGCATAATATTTATATAGACTCTGCAGTATTTTGACTCCTTAGTATCAATAGAGAATATCAAACATCTCCTCGGTTTGATCAATTGCTAAATATAGCTCTACCTCTAAAGGCAGTGTTCACTTTATCTTCAACATTCCATCGATTGCTACTATACAAAACCTTTGTTAAGAGAAATTAAACTAATGAAGGATTTTCTAAAAACTATCAAATTACTTTTTCTCAATTTCCTCATATTGATCTCTTGCTTAACCTAAATCATGATGAAGAAAATATGTGACCAATGTTAGGTAGGTGTGCATGAGGACTTCTTTCACTGTATTGTATGTCGGTGTGATGTCGCCACTGCATTAAGGGCTATTTTGAGAAACGGTACCACAGAGCACATGGCTGTGGGGTCTAAAATGAGGCTTTTAAGAATGATTATCCATTCCATCAAATCTTCCTGAGGCCACCTGAGAACTTATTTATATCAGAAAATTCTACACTTCTCAGGAATTTGGTTTGCGTTTGTCTTGTTTTTACAGAGCCTATTGTAACTGATTGGTTTTCCACCTGGCTTCCGTTACTATGAAGGTTAAAGTCAAATTTATACATTTCAAATGGAGCAAATGTGTGACTCCTAGTTTAGAGTTCATTACAAGGCTCAGTCATGCCTTCACCTATTCAGCCGATATCTGCAAGTTGTTTAATTTGTTATTGTAAAAGGATGTTTCATCCAGCATTAATTCCCACTGGAATCTGAAAAGCAGATTTCTAAATATAACTGTAGCACTGTATGGAGTATGGTAACTACTGAAATCTAAAACAGAGGTATTTAACCAATATAGCAGTGGAAGAAATAAATCCATGATTTTAGGGAAAGTCTAAGGAATATTTAAAGAGGATGATGTTGGCAAATGACTAGGTGTCTTTGGGCTGAAGACGGAGGCAGGGCGTTGCTACCAACAACTCATTTCTGCCAAGGGCCCAGTGACTAATAATGGGAAGCATATGTAAGAAAGTGTGTGTGTTTTAATAGGGCATAAACAGCTGCATAAATGGGAGAATAAGCCCCAGTTCAGCGAACGGAACAGGGGTTCACCTTGTACTGAAGAATGGCTTGGAGCATAAGCCCCTCGCTCAGGTCACTGTGCTTGGCTGAGCGGAAGCTGAATCATGGGAGATTGGCCAGCTTAGCTTTACGTATGGAAATAGCTGTGTGGGATCCTAGATCCCACTGTCTGAAACACAAACAGTCATATCTAAGTAGAAATGTTGAGGTTTCTTATCTCTAGTGATAGAAATATGAAATCACTCAAATGAATAAAGTTGGATTAGGTACTACTTTATTGCTGTATTGCTTAACTCCTTTATTTTCTTTTATTTCAAGGATTACTAATATGAAACAAATATTAAAAAACAAAGTTAGAAAGGTAAGAAGATAATCACTCTTTTAATTAGCTCCTCTTGTTTCGTTGCTTCCATGTGAATTGTTAAAGCTTGTCCATTGTTAGACAAGACAAAACCTCAAATACTCAATCTCAGAAAGTTTTATCAGACAAAAGTGATGAATTCATGAGTATTAGGCAATTTTTCCATTGTAATATGATAATATCTTCAAAGACAGGGCTGGCCTCCCCTGACTGGGTGGATCAGTTGGTTGGAGCACCGTCCTGTGCACCAAAGGATGCAGGTTGAGTCCTGGTCAGAATGTAGGTTAGATCCCTTGTCCAGGCATATGCGGGAGGCAAGTGATCAATCTCTCTCTCTCTCTCTCTCTCTCTCTCTCTCTCTCTCTGTCTCTCTTTCTCTAAATAAAAACAACCCCTACTGGGGATTAAATAATAAAACTAATATTAAAGACAGGGCTAGCCTATTGTTCACATACAGAGTTATAGTGCAATTTGAAGAATTGTTCATCAGTCACATGTCAGCCAGTATATGTACTGACACAAACAGTAAATCATACAATTGTCATGATGACCCTGAGAGTGAGAAATTAATAATTCTGATTTATGGGTAAGGAAGTGGATACAGAGAAGCAAAGTTACTTGCTTAGGGTCACACAGCTGATGAATGGTAGAGCAGGGATTTGAATCCTGCCTCCCTCTTCAGCTTCCTCATTTTCCAAAGAGGCCACCTGGAGTCCAGGAAGCTGAATGGCACCTAAGGAGAGAGAAAGACACGCTCAGTGCTTGACAAGACGACTTGCCGCCATGGAAGAGTAACCATATGTGTAATGTCTCTCTTTCTGTTACTATCTGGAAACAGAAACTGAGTATCTATCCGAAGCTGAGAAGAAAGATTTTGCTAGAATGAGAAATGACTTGCAAATAACTGGCAGGTCACTTTGCAGGTGACGTTCAAAAGCTAATTTATGTCAAGGAAAACCTGTTAAAAGTAATTGAAACCAAATATACCGAGGCAGAAGCTGATTAGTGTGCCCTTTCTAATTCAGCTTGCATTTCTGTCTAGAATACCTGGTTGCGGAGCAGTTTTCCTTCATGTGATTGGTTTTGGGTTTTTTCTCCTCCTCAGTTTGCCTTTCCACACTTCTGAAATGTCTATGTATTGACAGGCAGAGAAATTGTGACAGAAAAGAGAGGCTAGAATCTTAAACATCTTCTATAAAGCTTTTAAATTAGCACCTAGCAATAGAATCTTACATATTCTGAACTATGTAAAGAAATCATTTTTCTTCTCCAGTTCCTAATAACCTGTATGAAAATGTTTGTATTTTCTTAGCATGAAAAAAATTTTTTCTAAAAACACATTTCATTTTTGACATATACTTTTTCTCTGAAAAAAAAAATTACAATATATAAAAAGTGTAAATAAGCATGTGAAAAAAAAATAAACTGAACACTGGGACCCACAACCTAGGTTAGAAATACAATATTCTCAATAAATTTGTAACAAGGCCTAGGCATTTCTCTCTTTATATATATATATATATATATATATATATATATATAGATATATGTATGTAAAGGGGAGGCCCAGTGCACAAATATTTGTGCACTCAGGGGTTGGGTAGCGCGGCACCCATAACCTCGTGGGTGCCCTCACAGAATTCTGGGGAAGCGGGAGAGATAACAGACTGCTAGCTTAGTCCTGCTCATGGTGTCTAAGACACGCTCAATCTCTAGATACACACACTCATCCGCACAGAGGAGAAGAAAGAGGAGTAG